>NC_045169.1:19830579-19843079 GCF_900700415.2 Clupea harengus
GAGTGGACTATTTTATTTTGCCAGCAGGCGTCTCATCCGTCAGGTCCACCACATTGTCGTAGGCCTGGGCGTCATCCACATTGCCGTGGGCCTGGGCGTCATCGTCCTCGTCGTGCTGAAGCCTGGCGAAGTTGACAAAGACCTGAAAAAGAGGATGAGAGATAGCTTTGGATAAAAGTGTCTTCCCAATGAATAAGAGATGGCGTCGTTCTTTCATTCCAGCGCGGCGTTGCGTCTGAGACCGCGCTGATGTATCTGATCTGATACAGTATGAACAAGAGACACTGAATGTGAACTTATGTGAATGAGATTTGTGTGTGTGTGTGTGTGTGTGTGTGTGTGTGTGTGTGTGAATGTGTATATGTGTGTGCGCTAGTGTGTGTGTATATCTGACTGCATCTGTGCATGTTTGAGTGTGTGTGTGTTTTTGTGTGTGAGTGTGTGTGTGTGCATCTGTGCATGTTTGAATGCGCGTCTGTATCTGTGTGTGTGTGTGTGTGTGTGTGTGTGTGTGTGTATGCATATGTGTAGTGTGCTAATATGGTGCGAAGGGGATTTTTGCGAGTATGCAGTGATGCATAAGCTAAATGTTTTATACTCTCTCCAGTAGACTTGTCTCCACCTTTGATCAGAGGTGAGGTACTGATCTACCTCTGTAATTAATTCCCATGCTGTCGTTCATAACTAGCAGGGCTTGTAATGCTGATGGTAGGCCTGGGGACTGGAGAAAGCCTATGCACTGACATAACTCTACTTCTTTTTCATGGATGAAGTTCAACACACACAGTCAAACCTCATCCCTCACTCTCTCTCTCCATCATGCACATTCACTCCATCTCTTTCTTTCTCTCCCTTTCTATATCCCTCACTTCCCATCACTGTTTCTCTGAGTCTATCATTCCACCTCTCTTCCCTTCTCTCCATTTCTGTCACTCCATCTCTCTCTTGCACTCTCTCTCCTACTCAATCACTCTCTTTCTGCTTCTCTCTCTCTCTCTCTCTCTCTCTGTCAACCCCCCCTCACTCTCCTCCATCATTCATCTCATATCTCAAGTGCATCAAGCCCCAAACCAAACACAGGCCTTTCTTTCTTTGAAGACAGAGACATGAACTTGCTCTATTATTTCTCTGAAGGTACATACCTGCAAAAGGAATAACAACCACCTCTGTGGCCTCCAATGCCTCTCTCTCTCTTCCCCTACACTTCATTACCCTCCCTCCCTCCCCCTCTCCTGCCCTCTCCCTCTCTCCCTCTTCTACACTTGACTCTCTCTTTCCTTCTCTCTCTCTCTTCTCTCTCTCTCTGTATCCCCTTTGTCTCTTCTCCACTTCACACCTCTCCTCACTCCCTTCGACTCTCTTGCTCCTGCTCTCTCTCTCCCTCTCCTCTTCTACACTTTACTCTCTCTTTCCTTCTCTCTTCTCTCTCTCTTCTCTCTCTCTCTGTTTCCCTTTTGTCTCTTCTCCACTTCACACCTCTCCTCCCTCCCTTCGACTCTCTTGCTCCTGCTCTCGCCCTTGCCCTCATCTGCCCACAAAGCAATGGCAGCTCTTTTGAAAGCCATGGTGGAATAAAATCCGACCCCCCCCCCCAACTCCTCGTTCTGGAGATAAAGCAAGCAGCTCCTTTATCGCCCCCCCCCTCCCAGTGTTTCATTTCCAAGGGAAACACGTCAGTGAAGCCAATTCCCACATCCATCCAGGTGTCAGATTACGCCGGCTATCTTAATTGGAACTAGAAGGACCCTTAGTCTGGTACGCTGGAGGAGGATTGTTAGGTGGGTGATACTGCTGAACTGCATGCTCCTTTGAAATGTCTACTAGCTCCCACCTCAGCCCAGAGAACACAATTCTCCCAAGAAAACTTTGTGAGAAAGAAAAAATGAAGAAAAAGAACGAAAAAGGGGGGAAAAAGGTGTCTGGATGTGCCATGAAACAAATGATCTGCATGGCACAATGATATCAACCTTGATGATGAAGATGATGATGATGATGATGATGATGATGATACTAAATGCCATGTTCACTCAGTATAACAACAGTGGTTTTACAGCAGAAGTAATGTTAAGGTTGAGTACACACTAACCCGGAGGTGTGTGATGTAGGCGTATGTATCAAAAAGCCTTATTCCACACTGGGGTCCTCTCACGAGTGTTTATGTTTTAACGATAAACAATGATTCAACCTCCTCAGGATGTAGTCTTGAGTCTACTCTTGATATTTTCTGTAAAAAAATAAACGCACAAAAAAAAAGAACCTGTCCTCCATCTTGTATGTCTGTGAGAGAAAGGTCACCATAAGGAGACCTCGGTTTTTTTCTTCTCCTTTAATAAACACCCTTTAATCCCTCCATAATCTCCACACAACATCTCATCACACCTTCGGCGAGGCCCTCCCCCCTCTCCCCTCTCATCGCCTCAATATGTCCCCCCTTGCCCACGGCATGGCACGGCACGGCACCTCGCTCGAGTGATGTTCCGTTTCCGGAACGCCGCGGTGGAGAGGAGAGAGGCAGATTAATCATTCCGCCGCTGTTTACGGCACGGCCATCGAGGCGTGGCAGGAGTTAGAAGGACGCGGCGGACCGCAATTAACCTCCGCGGCGCTCCATGCTTGTCGGGAGTCCTGTCTTCCATGAGCGAGAGAGAGAGAGAGAGCGAATGAGAGAGAGAGAGAGAGAGAGAGAGTGTCACTGCGTGCCAAGGGGAATGCGCTGGAAGCTGCTCACCGGAGCTCGTCGTTGTGCCTCCTAAAACACTCTGGAATGCGGAGACAGAACTCTAAGTTCTCATGGCCAGTTTAGGAGGAGGCATTACACGCCTTGTTAGAGGACCAAAAGGTGTTTCATTTTCACTGCAAATATATATCCATTCTGAAGACCAGATGGATCACCTACAGTAGGTCTTCAGTCTGTCATTGCTGCTGACGTAAATGTCACTCTGACCCCGAAAACAAAGTCCTGAATATATGCTTAAACAAAATCCATTTATTTTTTTTTGTTCTACAAAAATGACTCCAGATGACCTTACCTGCTACACACTAGGAGTTCTTCCTCAGCGGCACACAGCCTTGATACTGCTTCAAACTCTCAAAGCATGTGAGGCGCACATAGCCTTGATATTGTCTTAAACTCACAATGTGCATGAGGCCTAGTGCTTTCATCTGTAGATAAAAGGCTTGATGCTCCAATCGAATCTATTAAGGCTGCTGGGACGCTAAGAATGCCCTGAGTTTCCGAGGACCCTGCCCTTGACGATACTGTTGTCAAGAGCCCACTTGCTGCAATGGAGCCATTCATGCCGTGCCATTGGTAGAGGTTTCTGGGTTTCTTTTGCAAAAACACACATTGTTGGAGAGAAGCAATTAATCAAAACTGTGATGAAGTTATGTAGCGGATGGGGGAAAAAAACATTAAGCACCGAGCTATGGGCACCCGGCCTAGAGAGACACCAATGACTGGGCCGACAGCGGAGCCAAATTCCTTGTGTGTTTAGGTTCAGTAAAGCACCTTGTGACAATGTCAATTGTAAATGGCACTATGTAAATGAATACAATTTAATTGAAATTGACAATAAATTGCATTTGACCCAATCAAGCAGACACTAATATGATGACCAAATCATCAGGGGGTCTCACAATGCAACAGAAGGAAACGGCAAAAAAACTAAAACATCTGCTGATATTCCTGTAAACAGCACTGACGAGAACAGCAGATCCAGGGAGGTGCAACGTTAGTGACAGGCGCCAGTTGTCAGATCTTTGCGTCAAAGAAAGCAGAGCTTCGGATATGAGCAAATAATCACATAGATACCACTAATTAACAGAGTATGGCATGGGTATAAAAATAGAGAGAATGATGGTGTCAAACCTCACACTGAGGGTGTTTCATACATTCTCATGGAGGGTTGAGCGATGAACTTTTGAACAAGTGATTTAATGAGAGCTGTCACTCCCTATCAACAGAGCCAGTCTTTGATTCGTCCAACATCTGGCAGAAGGAGAAACCAGGCATACAGGCCTAAAGCAAAGGCAGAGCTGTCAGGCTGTAGAGGCGAAGGAAGAACTCTCAGGCCTAAAGCGAGTGAAGAACTCTCAGGACTAAAGCGAAGGAAAAACTGTCAGGCTTTGGAAGCGAAGGGAGAACTCTCAGGACCTTGGTGTAGGAAGAACTCTCAGGACTAAAGCGAAGTAAGAACTCTTAAGCCTGAATTGAAGGAAGAATTCTTAAGCCTGAATTGAAGGAGGAACTCTCAGGCCTGAAGCGAAGGAATAACTATCAGGACTAAAGCGAAGGTGGCATCAGGGGCGGCCCTAGCACATTTGGCGCTCTAGGCGAGCTTCACTCCTGGCGCCCCCCCCCCATAATTTTTTTTCCCCACGAAAACGGAATTGCAACTTTCAAACGCTATTTTGCCCTGTAAGACTGCATTTCTTTCACATAAACACAACAACGATCGCAACGATGAACAAACATTAATTCAAGAACAAATCACTGAGAAAATGTCACGCCTGTGCTGGACTATGCTCTGGCCACGCCCCCTGTTCAACGGTTTATGGACACATTTAGTCTTCTAAAAGTGAATCTAAAATGATATAACAAAAGTATGTATTATCATTATTTGTTAAATGTAGCTATTATGTAGTTATTAAGCGTTTTGGTGTATTTGGACAGCCTGACATTTTTTTATTCCAAGATGCATAGCTCTTGATTAGTTGAATCATGTCTAATTAAACTGGCTAGCTCGCTCCACCAAAACTAACGTTGTTATGATTACTCAAATTTTTATGTCATGACACATCGAAAATGACGCAAATTGCGGTACAGCTGAACTTGAACTGATGTTTCGACTGAATGACAATAACAAGGAATGTCACAAGTCACTGGCTAGCTAGCGTTACATACAATCCATTCGCTAAAGTTGACAATACAACACTTGGATTTTTACCAGTATTCCTCATTTGTTGACAAGTTGCCGTGTTTGGCTTCCTTAATGGGGGTGTGCTATGCAACGAGTAAGATATGTGTAGTGTTGTTGCACTGGCTATTGGCTTTATATGTGCGCCCCTATTTTAATCATGTCTTTTTTGTATAATGTAGAATAAATGGACATACGATTTTTCGATATACCCGCCTCTGTACAATCCTTAAAGAACTATGTAACAGGGAGTAGGACAACTTTCAATGATAAGGTACATCTTTTCTTCTTAACTCCACTAAAGTGCCCGGGGCAATTCACGCATTCGTGAACGTTTTCTCTGGAATTCATTCTAGGTTAGAACAGGATTTAAGGATTTACCTTTCTCCTTGGCACGTTTCTCTTCTTCTTCCTTTCCTTTCTTCTTAAATTGCGCCCTGGATGGCTTTTGCCTCTTCATTATTTCATTCTTCAAAGTTTCTTGAACATACACACTCTAACCAAACGCCTCACTGTGCTAGCATGTTCTGACAACACCAAGGACCCCTTCTGTTTTCGATTTTTGGCTCATTTTACCCTAATTTTAGATTTTTTTTTTATGTCAAAATATTGGATGGAGATATAGAAGGGGCGCAAAAAAAACTCTGTCCAGCAAAACAAAAACACAATTCTTGTTTTTTTTTTTTTTTTTGCTGGGCGCAGTTTTTTGCGCCCCCCTCTGAGTGGCGCCCTAGGCGACTGCCTATACCGCCTGTAGGAAAAACCGCCCCTGGGTGGCATTACTAAAATATATAATCACCTGTAAAAACTCTGCTATCCGGTTGTAGAAGCTAGAAGCGAAAGAACTCTTAAGCATCCTTCCAACAAGCAGATGAGGCCTCTGGAGCACGTATGCCATCGCCGTTTAAATCATTTAATCAAAGTCAACAAACATCGCTGATTAGTTTCATTACACATGTTGCTGCTGGGGTAATGAGTCTTGCCCAAGGCTAGGCTCGAAAACACCACCTCAGAATCGGGGGCTCGTCGTTAACTCCTTTGGGGGTTCGGGATGAGAGAGACAGTTGTCCTGGTCTGACTGGCAGGCTTACCTCGACTAAGGTCAATAGACATGATAAACAGTGGGGTGATCCATCACGCTGGAATATATGCTATATGCTAAAGAGATGAGGATGTGTGCATAATGTGGAGAGTGTTGTTTCAAAAGGAACGACTGAAGGGCGGAGGCAGTGAACCAACACAAACAGATACTTATGTGCGTCCTTATGCATGTGCACACGCATGTACACACACACACACACACCTACATGTTCCTACTTATGTGTGTGCCTATGAGCAGACACACACAACACACAATACACACACACACACACACACACACACACGTATGTGCCTATAAGCACACACACACACACACACAATGAGAAACATTGGTAGACAAAGGCACACTCTCTTTCTTTCTCTTTTATTCTAACTCTCTCCCTCTAAATCTCTCTCTCTCTCACACACACACACACACACACACACACACACATCCTGAGGCAAACATACCTGGTCCAGCGTTGTCTGGGAGACAGAGTAGTCCTCCACGCCAAGCCCCTGCTGGTGTTTGGTGAACTGGCTGAAGATCATGGCCAGAGAGCCCTCTACGTGTGGCAGCTGGTACTGCAGGGTGTTGTGGTGCTTCTCCTTCAGCACACTCCCGGGGAAGGTGGCCCTCACAAACTCCTCCACCGGCCCCAGGAGTGGGGATGAGCCCCCCACCCTCACGATCACCGTGTAGCCGTCCCCAAACCTGCACATTGGGGGTAGGGGTGGGGGTGGGGGTGGGGGATGGGGATGGGGGTTAGGACATCCACTATCAGTAAGCATCAAGTGATTAAAGTGTCAATACACAACATCCTTCAGCAAGAAGGGCAACGGCAAGGAGTCCACGTCCTCATGATCACCGTGTAGCCGTCCTCTAACCTGCACAAGGCAGACAGGCTCGGGGGGGGGGGGGGGGGGGGTTAAGTCACCCACCATCAGTGGATATTCAATGACTGCAGTGTCCAAACAGTATCCTTCAGCTAGAAAGATCAGGCACTAACACCACAAGGGAGAACACATAAGAGCATGGGGTGAGATAGGGAAGGGAGGACATCCACTATCAGTAAGCATCCAGTCATTACAGCGTCAAAACAACAAACCTTAAACTAGACAGACAACACCAACAAGAACACACCCTCACTATCACCGTGCAGCCATCTTTAAACCTGCACATATGAAACCTGCTCCACTGTCAGTAAATATTATTAGTAATAGTGTCCAATATCAGTAAATACTATCATTAATAGTATCCTCTATCAGTAAATACTATCAGTAATAGTATCCACTATCAGTAAATACTATCATTAATAGTATCCTCTATCAGTAAATACTATCAGTAATAGTATCCACTATCAGTAAATACTATCATTAATAGTATCCTCTATCAGTAAATACAATCAGTAACAGTATCCACTATCAGTAAATACTATTATTAACAGTATCCACTATCAGTAAGTACTTTAGGATTAGAGTGTTAAAACAGTGTCCTACACCAGTGCTCCACTAGTACTTCAACTAGACTAGTACTTCAGCTTCAGGACTAGTACCAAAGAGTGACACTAAGAGTGGGCATAACAACAGAAGTTTTGGACCAACGCCCTCCATCAGGTGAGCAATATGGACAAACGCATCTGCTCCATACATAGAGGGTATATAAGAGAGAGATGCTGTACACGTCTGAATGTCTTAGGATAAGTGTTCACTGTAACAGTAGGATATATAAGGAAAACCAGCAATATGTTAAGAATGTTTTTCTGATCCATAGAAAAGCCAACCGTACTGTGCTTCTGGAAAAATGATAGAGGTCACTTGTGCTTTCTCACATAAAAGACAGACATATATATATACAGTATACAGACATATATATATAGAGAGAGAAAGTTGTTGCACAATACTAACTTTCCAAAAACAATGGATGGTAGATTGGATGGCAGACTCTTGGAGGGAAACTCTTTAAGTGTTTTAAGTGATAATCACTTCATTTTCAGTCCCTCTTCTGCAGCTCTGCAGGATAATAATGTCGATCGCTTTAGAACTTCAGAACTTCTCTGCTCAGCGCTGGCTGCTCGAGCCTTCGACACTTTCACTCGACGGTGGGGAAGGAGGAAGGCACAGCAGGACGGAGAGAGGGATAGAGAGAGGGAGAGGGAGAGAGAGAGGGAACAGTAACAGGATGAGACAGAGAGAGGGGGAGGGAGAGAAAGAGAAAGAGAGGGAGAGAGAGAGAGAAGGAGGGAGAGAGACAGAGAGAGGGAGAGAGAGAGAGAAGGAGAGAGGGAGAGAGAGAGACAGAGTGGGAGATATTAATGTGAGAGTGAGAGGAAGGAAATGAAGAGCAGAATGAGAGGAAAATGGAGATGAGCGTGATGTGACAGGATGAGACAGAGAGAGTAGAAGAGAGAGGGACCAGTGACTGGACGAGACAGAGAGAGTAGGAGGTAGAAAGAGAGGGAGGGAGGGAGGGAGAAAGAGAGGGAGGGAGGGAGGGAGAGAGAGAGGGAACAGTGACAGGATGAGATGGAGAGAGTGGGAGAGGGAGAGAGAGAGAGGGGGAGGGAGGGTGGGAGAGAGAGAGGGAACAGTGACAGGATGAGACAGAGAGAGTGGGAGAGAAAGAGAGGGAGGGAGGGAGGGAGAGAGAGAGGGAACAGTGACAGGATGAGATGGAGAGAGTGGGAGAGGGAGAGAGAGAGAGGGGGAGGGAGGGTGGGAGAGAGAGAGGGAACAGTGACAGGATGAGACAGAGAGAGTGGGAGAGTGGAGATAAAGAGGAAGAGGGGGATAGAGGGATAGAGATAGATAGAGAGTAGAGTGAGAGAGAGTGAGAGAAAGTTAAAGCAGAGAAGGAGGTGAGAGAAAAGGACACGGATAGTGGAGAGATAGAGAGCCAAATGAATGGGAGAGAGAAAGAGAGTGGGAGCGAGAGAGAGAGAGAGAGAGAGGAATAGAGAGTGAGAGAGAGTAAGAGAGGAATGGAGAGATAGAGAGCCAAATGAGAGGGAGAGAGAAAGAAAGTGGGAGCGAGAGAGAGAGAGAGAGAGAGAGGAATAGAGAGTGAGAGAGAGAGAGAGAGAGCGAGAGAGAGTAAGAGAGGAATGGAGAGATAGAGAGCCAAATGAGAGGGAGAGAGAAAGAGAGTGGGAGCGAGAGAGAGAGAGAGAGGAATAGAGAGTGAGAGAGAGAGAGCGAGAGAGAGTAAGAGAAGAATAGAGAGTGAGAGAGAGAGAGCGAGAGCGAGTGATAGGGAGGGGGAGAGACAGAGGGGTGCCCAAGCAGAGGCAGAGATAATGCATAATTGATCTTAATTTCCCTGCTGCCAGTGTGTGTGAGCGCTGCGTGTGTTCTGCCCGCTAGGCAGTGGGTAGCAGGTGTGTGTGCCCCCATCGCCCTGCCCCTGAACCCCCTGACGTCTGTCCTCAACCCCCTCCGTCACCACCCCTCTAGGACCCTGTTGCTATGGCGCACCTGACGGGGTCGTACGGAATGGCTCATCAGGCCTCGCCGCCTGCTGATAGGTTGCCATAGTGCCACTTTGTTTACACGTGTGCGTTAAGGGCGGCGCCGCCCGCTGTGCTCCGAGGCCCTGTGTGGAATTAGAGCAGAGAGCTGAGCATCAACCACCTACAGAGATGAGAAGCAATTTTGGAGAGGTGTGTGTGTGTGTGTGTGTGTGTGTGTGTGCGAGACTCTGTGCTTGTGCATGCATCTCCGAGTGTACGTGTTCACGTCTCTCTCGGTGTTTGTGTGTGTGTATGCTAATGTATTGGTGTGCATGTTTGTGTGTCTCTGTCTCTGTACCTGTGTGTGCGCTATTGGGTGTGTGTTTGCTTGCGTTTGTGTGTGTGTTTGTGTACACTAACTTTTTTTGTGTGCCTGGATGAAACTGTGCACATTTCTAAATGTAGAATGAATCGTGCTTCTTTCTGCTTCTATGTGTGTGCGTGTGTGTGTGTGTGTGTGTATCTGTATAAGCATTAAAGTGTTTATATTTGTGTATGCATGCACATGTTCTCAGTAGCTGTATCTCTAGAAACGCTCCTTTGAGGTCAGAGACATTTTTATCGTCAGCCGAGGACGAAACCATCTTCTCCATCCTCTCGAGTAAACTGATGTAGTGTTGTTGCGTACCGCGCTTCCTGATTCGGATGCGCGTCGAGGATGTGCTTTGCGCGCTGCGGCGGTAATTTGCACTATACATGTTAGCCATCTGGTGGTCCTTCAGCGATAATCAGGATGTGGGCGTAAGAACTGATGGGCGAGGATGGCGGCTCATATGGCTGAAGAGTTTCTGCAGACTCCCGAGGCGATCGGGGCTAATTTAATCAATACGTTTCGACACTGACGAGATCATGATTCACAATCTAGCCTAGACGAGGCCTCTGCACCGGAAACAACATTACACTTGGGAATCTCTCAGCATAATGGTGTATATTTACACGAAAACATTCAGTACATATGAAATGCATATATTTTTTCGCCCATTTGGACTCATCTACATAAAACAAAGGTGATCATTGGGGGATATATGCTGAAGAGATTTGCATTCAAATTGGAGCATAATAGCAACACTCAGTCATACTCCAGTAACACCCAGGCGTCTGCTGTGTATCCGTGCCTTCAGGAAAAAAATTGTTCACTAGAAGTTCTAGAAGCAAACAAGCAAAAAAAGCGTATCTTTCTGACAAAAAAAATGTCTTCACAATATAAAAGACCCTGAAGATTCAACTAAGCCGTTCTTGAGAGGGCCTCAAGGGCAACCAATAAGAGTCCTCCTGAAGCACTCAGAAGAACTTTTGAAGGCCCCTTTAGGTTAACATGTCCACATGGTGTTTTTTAATATAATACACAGCATATCGTGAGGCAAAAAAGCAGTTAGCTATGGCCGAGATTTTCCATCACAAATAGGGCTTATGATGAACTAGATGGCTTTCTTCAGTGACTTTCTATGGTGTTCAAAACGCTTCTCCCTAATCAATCAAGCTCTAGCTAAGTCAGAGCTAGCAATCGGGAGCGAAGTTTATCTAACATTAGGGACACATTATTAGCTGTTTGATAATGCAGTCAAGCTGAAGGCAGATAGATAGAGGTGGGGCTAATTTGTATATTCATAGTTCTGTGAATACTAAATGAGGTAAAGGTGTAGAGTTACATCCAAGACCTTTTGAGGCCATGAAAGGATTTTTTTTTTCTCACGTAAAACTTATAAAAATGTAATTTTGTGGAACAGAAAGACGTTTTTAAGGGATTTAATCAATGCCAGGAGAGGGATTTTAACAGTTGAGCCCCACGTCGTGGCTTTCATAATAAAATGAGAGAGCCCAGTGTGTTCATAAACTGATAGAGAGTAACACACATTCATTTGATTGTCTTTCAGTCAGTTTCAGTCTGTTTTACCTTGATATCTTCACCCAATATTCAAAAGGAAGTTATATTATATTGTAGACAGTATTGTAAAAGGAAGACATTGAAGTTCACTTGATAGACGAGCATCTTGCCTTGCATTGAGTTTAGTAAGGTCGTTTTACATCATAAATAAACCCAGTCGAACTGAAATAACATTAGCACCTGATATTAACAACAGAATTACATTACTGACTGCACAGTTCAGCAGCGACCAAATGGACTCTTCATCCTCATTACCGTGGGCAATCTTAGCGGGCTTATGTCATGTTAGCCTTACACACTGAGGAGTAAACCACTTTGCCTTGTTATTTTGTCATTAGCGCTCTTATGACCCATTGTTTTCCACCTAATTAATCCCCTAATGTCATATTTACCCGTGAAAATGTCTGTGGTGCACGTTAAGCACAGCACACGCAACGGCAGACCGCTTCCATCGTGATAATTAGAAACCTGGGAGGAATTTGAGTCCAACCCGTCCTCCCCCCCCACCCACCAACACTCAAACCCCACCATGCACCCACAATCCCAGAGTCCCCTTTGGGGGGAGACAAAGGGAGCGATGGTTGGCACGCCGGGGAAATTACTTCCACCTGTGCTGGCTCCACAGTGGTGCAATGGCCACTTGAACAGAGTAAACATGAGGAGAAGAGGAGAGGGGGAGACCAGGGGAGAAGAGGAGAGGAGGGGGAGAAGAGGAGAAAAGGAGGATAGGAGAAGAGGTGAGGAGAGAAGGAGAGAGGGAGAGGAGGAAAGGAGAAGAAGAGAAGAGGAGAGAGAGAGAGAAGGAAAGAAAAGGAGGGGGAGAAAAGAAGAAAAGGAGGATAGGAGAAGAAAGGAGAAGAGAAGAGGTGAAGGCACATTTGCTGTCTGACGCATCACACAAAGACTGGAGTCAAACACCTGGGCTAATGGGATGGCATAGCGGGTGGGGTGTGTGTGTGTGTGTGTGTGTGTGGCATAGCGAGTGGGGTTTGTGTGTGTGTGTGTGTGTGTTTGTGTGTGTGTGTGTGTGTGTGTGTGTGTGTGTGTGTGTGTTTGTGTGGCATAGCAGGTGGGGTGTGTGTGTGTGTGTGTGTGTGTGTGTGTGGCATA
>NC_045169.1:19853079-19863079 GCF_900700415.2 Clupea harengus
GTTAGTGGCTAGTTAGTATCTGGGTTCTGACAGCTTCCATGCAAGTTTGTCTAGGGGATCCAACTTACAATTTATAACACACACCCACACCCACACCCACACACAGACACACACACACACACACACACACCTGTTCTCTGTCTCTCCTGAATAATCTCCATTGCGTTCACACTTCTCTCTTCGACTCTCAGCAGGAAAGTTCCGCGGCTGGGGGAATCTACACTGGGGTATTTCTCATGCAGATTTTTTTTTTCTGTTTGTTTCTCTCTTTATTTCTTTCTCCCCTTCCACACACACTCGTGGGCTGTCTAATAATTCACACCCCGCTCTGCGTTCAGGAGTGCCTCTTGGTTCACAGATCTAGCGATTGTTTTCGACACCCTCCCCCTGAGGACAAACAGGGCAATTAGACAGATCAAGCGATAGCACCTGTGTGTTTGACTGGGGAATCAGTCTGATAGGGAGCGCAACGTGTGATTGGAGTGATTACAGCTCTACTCACTGCTAGCGGAGGAGGGAGATTTTTTTTACGGGCCTCGGATGTGTTTCTTTTTTCGAAAAAATAAAAAATGTGCGAAATTAAGCTCTGAACAAACAGAGACACCTGCTTCAGATAGGGACCATTAGGGGCATGCCAACCAATCAAACAAAATGGAAACGAACACAAAGAGACATTAAAATGGGCAAAAATGGTAACAAATACCTATATGTAATTAAAGTTGATGGCAAAACAAACTGAAATTTTACATTTTGAAACACTTTAATAACAAATAACCTTTGTAAACTCAAGGCCTTTGTGCATTTGCCCTGAACACTTGCACAATTCCCAACCTGTTATTTACACTCACCTGTGTGAGGTGAGGATGACGGAGCGGCCCTGTTTGATGACACTCAGGATACAGTCCCACAGGAACCGACGCGCTTTGGGGTCCATGCCTGTCGTGGGCTCATCCTAGGAGAGAACAGAGGACTGTTGTATTTACACAGCTCAGTATTTCTGTATTTATTGTTCTAATTTAATCTATACATTTTAATTTTTGTCCACAAACAACCACAAAGTCTTGACTGAAATATGCTTAGACATAATTGCGAACGCTGCACTGATTATGTTGTGCTGATCCTCTCAAATCGCAAACCAGTGTAGTGTTAATAAAAAAAGCTCTTCGTTAGCTAAATCAGCTGTGTTCGGCCATCCCAGAGTAGTGTTATTAAAAAGCTCTTCGTTAGCTCAATCAGCTGTGTTCGGCCATCCCAGAGTAGTGTTATTAAAAAAGCTCTTTGTTAGCTAAATCAGCTGTGTTCGGCTAGCCCAGAGTAGTGTTATTAAAAAAGCTCTCCATTAGCTGAATCAGATGTGTCCGGTTAGCCCAGAGTAGTGTTATTAAAAAAAAGCTCTTCGTTAGCTAAATCAGGTGTGTCTGGCTTGTCCAGAGTGCCGCTGAAGGGGTTAGTCTGGCATGCAGAGCAAGGAGGCTCCTGGAACAGCATTAGGAGACATTGGGTTGGAGTTAACTTTAGGGCTGAGGTATTCATTAGGGTTGGGGAGTGTGGTGTGTGTGAGGTTAACTTTAGGGCTGAGGTACTCGTTAGGGTTGGGGAGTGTGGTGTGTGTGAGGTTAGGTCAGGTAACGGTCATGGATAATTGTCAGCTAGCTGAAACAGTATATTATAGTAGAGATTTAGGGCTAGCTAGCAGGTGTGTGTCAGTTTAGAGATCAACAACAAACAATCTGTTTGTCAGATCCTCTTAAAATGGGCCATCCACACAGAAAGGAGCAGAGAGAGGAGAGCTCTCATATTCATCATCATTCTCCTCTCTCTCTGATATACACACAGATAGGAGCAGAGAGGAGCAGAAAGAGGAGCAGAGAGGAGCACAGAGAGGAGCAGAGAGGAGCAGAGAGGAGCAGAGAGAGGAGCAGAGAGGAGCAGAGAGATCTCATATTCATCATCATTCTCCTCTCTCTCTGATATTCCATAGCTGACTCGTGCCCAGCGGAACAGCTTAACCTTGGGCGAGGTGCAGATTAGAGAGCTCCTCTAAGACATGCCACTCGCCTCGAGTGGGGAAGAGAGCCGAGGAGCGTGACTTTACAGATTACCGCAGGAGCACGGGCTTGTTGCGCTAAAATCCCTGCTATGGAGGGTATCACAAAGCCTCCGCCTGTGCTTGGATTCGCAAAGACATTCTCAGGCTCTGGCGAACACACACATACACATATGCATACACATGTACACACACACACACACACACACACACACACGGACACACACACGTAGAGAGGTGCACTGTGCAGGCACTCAAAACACTCCTTGGGCTATTTTGACCTGAAATGGTTATTATGTGACAAGATCCAAAACTGGACACACACACACACACACACACACACACACACACACACACACACACACACACACACACACACACACACACACACACACACACACACACACACAAACACATCTCTCTCTCTTTTTAACTTTGTCTCTCTCTCACACACACACACACACACACACACACACACACACACACACACACACACACACACACACACACACACACACAAACAATGATCCTAGCCAATCTGCCTCGAGCACCTGCATCTCTACACCGAGTACATCCCTGCACCAACTTTCTTCATCCCCCCCCCCCCCCCCCCCCGGACTCCAGCAGAGGCCCAGCAGAGAGCTGACACGAGCCCCAGGAGGTCTCACTCCTCCCCAGCCACCAGCCTGCTCTACCTCCCCCTCCTGCCTTAAATCCTCCAGACAAGGTTACCCAAACACCGCTGAATGCAATCCCCTCTCCAGTGCCTGGAGCCTGGAGCCTGTCTGGACAACCAAACCCGCTCTGTCCATACAGAGACAATGATGCCTGCTGCTATCACTTCCCGTGGGCATAGCGGTAGTTGCCAGTCAGTCATCCTGTGATGTTGTGTAGGTGGAGGACTGCTTGAGGATGCTGTGCGGATGTAGTTTCTTACTGTTAGCCATCAGCAGTCACAGTTTGTGGCAATAGGCTTCAAGGGATGCCACAGCTAAGAATGCTCAAAGATGCTGTAAAAGGTGCTATTTCAATACTTAAAGGAATACTATTTGTTTGTTTTATTTATTTATTTTTTAGTTTTTGAGGGTTTGTTTTTTGTAGGTAGTTTTCCAGAATAGAAAAGCCTTTATTGTCATTGTATTTGCATACAACAGAATTTGGATAAGGTATATTTTGTACCATCCTCAAATGTATTTGAATGGTATGTGGTCATGTAAAGGGTCTCTAAATTAAAATGTGTAAAATTACATTCCAGTGGTCACTGCCGACTTAGAATAAGTAGGAAATAAAATAAAACTGCGTTAACTAACTCTGTCCAAAAATCACTAAGTGAAGGTATGGCCAAGTTGCAGGACTAAAGGACTCCTCTGGTGGCAGGTGATAACAAGGACCGCTTATATTAGCTAACGCTAACCTTTACGGCTGAATCGTGATGTTCATGCCAAGACTGTTTTTTTAATATCTCCCTCAGATTACTGCAGCATTATTGCTTCCTGTTAGAGATGCAATAATATTTGCCTGCTAAGATGCAGTTAAAATCTCATTCCCCTTAAGAGAAAGCCCCCATTGGGCATATAAATAATCAGATCTCATTCCCCTTAAGAGAAAGCCCTCATTTGGCATATAATCTCATTCCCCTTAAGAGAAAGCCCTCATTGGGCATATAAATAATCAGATCTGATCTTCAAAAAAAATAAAAAAATCCCCAGTGTAATTCCTGCAAACAGGTCTATGTGTGCTTTACATTTCTCACCAAGATCAGGTTTTAGTTCCTTGATAATACACTGCAATATGTCCAGAAGGCACACACACACACACACACGCACAGACACGCAGACACACACACACACACACACACACACACACACACACACACACACACACACACACACACACCTCAAACAGTCCTTTCCTTGCAGTCAACTTTCCATTTTCTCTTAATCTCCCCTGCAAATTCAACAGAGAGTCTCTGCTTCTGATGGGGGATTCATCCCATGCAAAGCAAAACACGGGAGCCTGGTCTGCAGTGCCTGACCCCTGAGTCGATCTCTTTCTTCCCAGATCAAAAAGAGAGATTTCTTTTCTTTAATTAACACAAGGATGACAAGAACACCATGCCTCAGACTAACCAAAAGAAAAGCAGGGTCCCTGCGATACCCCGCGACCAAAGGATGAGCCCTCATCAAGGAACAGAAACCCCTAGTTGTTGAGGGGATTTATCAAGAACTATGAAGTAGATTTGAGAAAGCAAACAGGGTCTATTTCCAAATTAAAGCCCCTTTGACAGGGAATTATAAACTTCACAAGATATAAGGAAGCATTCAAATTAGTAGAAATATGGCCTGTACTATGAGAGTTTTAATGGGTTGTGTTTCTTATGTACACCCAGATGTATTGGCAAAAGGGCTTAAAAAAAACAAAAAAAAAAACAGATTGAATGTTGTTTTGGCTGAGTTTTTCTGGTGTCCTAATTACAGTTCCTTCCAGGGAACTTGGATGCCACGCATGGATCAGTATTCTCCTAAGACTGTGTTTTGATCGCTGGTCCTGTTTGCCTACTAATGACCGCAGTCTGGGAGAAAAAAACACACAGTTGGCAAGGCTTAAACAGGGACTTAATTACAGACACAGTTAATTAAACTGAAATGCTACACACTGCTATTCCACCAGAAGTCTGCACAACAGTTTCAATCTATTGATCATGGGATCATTGAAAACAATATTGGTAAGAGAATGAATGTGAATTAAAACACAGTATCACAAGGCTTCCCAATTATGCTCACACAAGCTTCCCATCAATTCAATGTGTCCTTCAGTTATTCAACTGATGTACCAACTAACCAACATATCCCTGCTGGCGTGGGCTGAGTTAGACGATTCAAATGCAACTTCGGAAGTGCAACATTCTTCTGAATTTAAATAGATTTCTGCATTTTATGTAAAAGAGATGGATTTTTGTATAACAGTCTTACAATCTCAGTTCAACAATCACGTATATCAAAGTGTGCTTTTCACAAAACACATCTGACTTTCCACTAGCCTGTACCGGAGAGTGTTTGTTCATTCGTTTGTTTGTTTGTTTGTTTGTTTGTTTATTTCTAGGTCAGTGGGCAAACAACGCCTCCCCGACTGATGACCTCACCAGGAAGACGACGGGCGGGCAGCCAATCAGAGCCATGGCTGTGGAGAGCTTGCGCTTGTTGCCCCCGCTGTAGGTGCCAGCGGACTTGTTGGAGTACTTGAGCAGACCCAGCTTCTGGATGCCCCACTCCGCCACCTGAGACGTTACAAATAAACATAAACATAAACACACATAAATAACATTTTATATTCACTAAGAACCGCCATCTAGTAGAAAACACGTAAATGTATATCAATATTAATTAGATGCACTAAATATCATGTGAAGAATTTATGAATATGAACATTGCATAAATGTAAACATCATCACTTGAGCTGCCCTGGCTTAGAGGCCTTCATTAGTAAAACATAAAATTGATCTTTCAGATGCTTTTATCTAATTAAGCCTAGAATAGGGCCACACATTTGAACATCTTTAGCAATTTCTGGGAATGCAACTAATGATTCGGGATGTTGCACGCAATAATGAATGTATTGTTGTAATTCACATTGATATGGCTCAGCTGTAAGAAGGACCAGACCATCCAAGCCAATGTTTCCATCTGTGAGTAAACATCCACCAGTCACATGTGCCACTTCCATGCCAGTGTTGGCAGTTGGCACTGTGTCACCCTTTGCCAAGGCTGGGTATTGGGCTCAGTGGAGAGTTGGTGAAGAGGCCGAGTACAAACAGGCACAAGGACACAGGCCGCTGTGTTGGTAGCAACCGTCGCCATGGTATGTGCTGCGGCAGAGTACCCCATAACAGTAACCATGCCACCAGATGAAACCGCTCCGAGGGAGGCGCCCGTCCAAGCTCAGGCTCTGACTCTCCCTCCGTCTCCCTCTATGCCAGCGGGCACGAAGCCCTCTGCCCAGCACCGAGCTGCAGGATCAAAAGCCTGGCACCGGGGGCATCCACGGCCACGGGCACAGGCACCCGCTTACCCCTGCGTTTGATCGCATTGTTCCTGGAGGGCTGGGGGTTGAGGGAGACGGTGGTGGTGGATGCTGGAGAGCCAAGGCAGAGGCCGAGGGCGACTTCACCGCACCACACCACACTATGCCGTAGGCCCTGGCTGAATAATGCAACATTGCTCAGACACCGTCCCCCCCCCCCCCCCCCACCACCCCCACCCTACACCCCTGCGTGTGCACCGCGGCTCATATATAAAATATCAACCCGCTTCTTTACCAGGTCCCTCACTGTAACGCTTTATTTATTCATCTCATCTCATCTCACTATTATAACATTTTTCTTTCTTTCGTTTTTTTTTTCCCCCAGCAGGTTGAAACTTGGTAGGTTTGTTGAGGCCCCTACTGTGTGAAGGCTGACATTCAGGAAAAAAACTTTTATTTTCTTGTGAAAAAAGTCTCAGAATTCTCTTGAACACACCAATTTTTTCCACTTCTCTCCACCTCCGACAAATAACAAGGTAGTTACAATGATTTGCCACCCCTCAGTCTTTGTACAGGCTGCACAAAGGCTGTAGACCTCAGTAATTGGCTACTTTCTCCTTCAAAACCACAGTAACTCTCCACAATGAGGTCTAAAACATGTGAGTTTGGCTGTGTGCGTTTGTGTGTGTGTGTGACTGTGTGTGTGCGTCTGTGAGTGAGGGAGAAAGAGAGTGTCGTCTGGTAGCTCACCATGGCAACCTCTTTCTCAGGCACGCCACGGAGCCGGGCGTAGAACTCTAGGTGTTCTCGGCCGGTCAGGAGGTCATCGATGGCATCAAACTGCGGACAGTAACCCATATTCTGGTGGACCGATTGCATTTCTGTCCGGATGCTGTGTAAACAAAACAAAAACACAATCACTGCCAAATAATGTTTCAGCTCAACAAAATCTCAGTGCATGGTTGAAACATTTAAAGACTTTTATTTTGTCATCCAAATAGGACGGGAACAGGGAGACATCCTGTAATATTTCAAGTCAATCCATGTAATCCACCGTGTCACTTGTTTTGAATGAAAGGGTTGAGCTTGTCACATATAAACACAACCGCAGCACAAAACAAAACAGCCAAAATATGCTTACGTTAAAGACAGATAACACAGAAGAAAGGGAGACACGCACTAATAAACATCATAAATAAATAAATAAATAAACTAATATCAGTGGAGAATACCACGCAGTGCATCCCATTCTGAGTCACTGCTGTCCTTGGTTAAAAGAAGGCGGCATCAAAGAATGTATTTGTCTTGAATCAAACTTTAAAAACAACTAAACAAAAACAACATTAACACACACACACACCCACACACACCCACACACAGACAGACACGGGCATAATTATTCCAGGCCTCTGAATGAGCTCCGACAGACAGGCTCGGGTTCCTCTGAAGCATATGTGTGTGTGTGTGTGTGTGTGTGTGTGTGTGTGTGTGTGTGTGTGTGTGTGTCGCTGGAGCCCACACTCTTGCATGCCAAGTGCTGCCGCAGAAGGCAACCTGACGTAAAGTTTGCAAATCCACCATCACTCGGCACTCGGAGGCTGGGGAGGAGAAGAGGGTGATTAGGGAGTCGGGGGTTTAGAGGTCGGAGCGAAAGACACGGCGGTGACAGAGCCCGCTGTCACACGCGTTTACCAGCCCCGGAACTGAGAGGCCCCCGTCGCCTCCCGTAGCCCGAGGCGCCGAGAAATCGCTACGGAGCGTTCATGTAGCGATTGCCTGCGCCGCACTAACTCAATCCCGCCAATTTGTGATTCAGCCGTGTGCCATTTGGAAACAAGAAGGCTCGCTCCCAGGTGACTGCTTTTAAAGACAAAGGGAATAAAAAAAATAAAAAAGTTCAAGACCTGCCACGGAGTTGGAGCTGCGATTCAGTTTTGTTTTTTTGCACGCTGTTTTTCTTCCTTGTCAATCCGCAGGAGCACGTCTCATTTTGTCACCTTGAGTTTGTCGGAGGGAATAAATGATACACACAAGCACACACACACACACACACGCACGCCTCCCTGTCACTCTATGAGAAGCTTCCGCTGCACCGTCGACACGACTACCACCCCGACCCGCGTTTGACGGCGTTCCCAGGCTTCTTCCGTGCCCAACGGTGAGGCGGCAGCCAGCCACTCCACACCCGCCCCAGGATGCGGGGCCTGGCGGCGTGGCACTGTTTGTTTTCCTCTTCTCCGTCTTGGAACAGTGGCAGGGCTTTTGGATGAGTTAACCATGTGGGTATATGTACAGAAAAGCTTTCTTCAAACAGACACACACACCCCCCCCCCACACACACACACACACACACACACACACACACACACACCCACACACACAAACACACACAGGCACCATACCCATAGAGGTATAGGAATCCAGCAGTTTATTTGGTTATTTATGTATTTGTTTAGTCCCCCCCCCCCCCCCCCCCCCCCCCCCCCTCCTTGGCATAGTCTTTGGGCTTGAGCGAGCACACACACACACACACACACACACACACACACACACACACACACACACACACACACACTCACACACACACACACACATAGTCTTTGGGCTTGAGCGCGCAACCTTAATCAATGACTCACCACTTGTGTTGTTTAAAAGACATTCAATTACTGGATTTCAAAATCAATTACTATGGCAAGACACACACATACAAATACGCATTCGCAAGCACACCCATAGACATGCTCACACACACACACACACACACACAGTTTCAGTGAACACATTTCAAGCAAACTGTCACTGAGTGATTCGAGACACCTTAATGTGTTCATGGCATTTCAATAAAACAAGAACACCAAATAGATGTTTGAGGCCTAAAAAAGGGAAAGGTTTGTGTGTGTGTGTGTGTGTGTGTGTGTGTGTGTGTGTGTGTGCGCGGCTGCTACCTAATGTCAAGGCGTTTCCCTTGAACCTATGAGTGGCTGGTGTGGTTCGATTAGTCATTCAAGTGTGAGTAGGAGGCTGTGTATTTCTCTGTGTGTGTGTGTGTCTGTGTGTGTGTGTGTGTGTGTGTGTGTGTGTGTGTGTGTGTGTGTGTGTGTGTGTGTGTGTGTGTGTGTATTAGAGGGAGGAAGGGAGAGTAGGTGGGAGAGGTGGAATGGGAGAGAGATGGGAGGTGGATAAAGATAAATGTGCAGAGAAATAAATGGGGGGACAGAGAAAGGAAGAGAGATGAGTGCATTGAGAGTGAGCCAGTGTGACATTTGATGAAATAGCATGTCTACATCTGAGAGAGCAGGCATAGAGAGAGAGAGAGAGAGGGAGAGAGAGGGAGGGAGAGAGAGAGAGGGAGAGAGAGAGAGAATGCAGGAAGGGACAGGGGAGAGGGAGATTGACAAAGAGAGAGGGGGGAGGAAAGTGAAAGAAAGAGGAGGAGAGAGAGAGAGGATGAGAGAGAGGGAAAGAGAGAGAGAGGATAAGAGAGAGAGAGAGAAAGGATAAGAGAGAGAGAGAGAGAGAGATGATGAGAGGGCAAAGAGAAAGAGAGGATGAGAGAGAGAGAGATAATGAGGAATAACTCCTACTAGCTGGCTGCTCGATACCTGACCCATAAACTGAGTTAAGCACAGTTTCTCCATCCATGTGTTTGTTATTGTGGTGGTTCATATTCAGCCTGGCTCCCTTCCCCCTTAGACATATCTGCGTCTGTATCCGCCTGTGTTTACCCCCCCCCCCCCCCCCCCACCCCTGCACTTGGCAGCACTCTACCATGACAGGGCCGGGCCAACAAAGCTTCTATAGAATATCAACAGAATTCTGAATTATCTGAATGCTCTGAATTTCAGAGAATGAGGGGAAAAGAGACAGATAGATGAAACGGAGGTAGAGAGAGGAAGAGATGGGAGGGAGAAAGTGGAGGCAAAGGGTGGGGCT
>NC_045169.1:19870579-19878079 GCF_900700415.2 Clupea harengus
ATTCCCTCAATACACAAGAGTGTTCAACTGAAGAAAAAGTGTTGGTGTTGCATCAAACCGGTGTCTATAACTTCTTAGCATTTTATTTCATCGTTTTTTTATTGCATGTTCAAAGCAACTAAGCAAATACCTGTGATAATGTATCATAGCGTGGCTTGTTTTTAAAATACAGAAGTTCAAGGGACTGTTTTGTTTTACGATTGTACACAATACCTATGCCAATGTACCTGATAAATGCCACATATAGCTCTCAATGGTCAATGGGCTTGGCCCTGTACAGAAGCACTAGTTATCACCTGCTTGGTCAAACTCAAACCCAACACTCTGGGTGCCCTGCTCTTCTCTGAGCTCCGCTGGGTAATATGCTCTCCTTAAGGAAAGGAAGGGATTATTCACCCCTGTAAACTGGGAGAGGAGAGGAGGGGAGAGGAGAGGAGAGGAGAGGAGAGGAGAGGAGGGGAGAGGAGAGGAGAGGAGAGGAGATGAGGGGAGAGGAGAGGAGAGGAGATGAGAGGAGAGGAGAGGAGGGCAGAGGAGAGGAGAGGAGATGAGGGGAGGGGAGAGGAGAGGAGAGGAGAGGAGAGGAGAGGAGATGAGAGGAGCGGAGAGGAGAGGAGGGGAAAGGAGAGGAGAGGAGAGGAGAGGAGAGGAGATGAGAGGAGGGGAGAGGAGGGGAGTGATTGCGTTTTAATTGGGTGGGACAGTGGGGGCACAATAATGGCACTGCGGTCATGAACGCTGCATGTCAACAGGGAATGTGGTGAAAAGATGTGTTTTATTCTTGCGAATTGGGGTGACACACAAGTGCACACACACACACAGACGCGCAAACACACACAGACACACAGACGCGCACACACACATACGCGCACACAAACACACTCTCACACACACACACACGCACACACAAACACATACACACGCACACACACACACAGACGCACAAGTCTCGCTGAGGTGATACTATAAGGGGCCTTTAAAAGTGAAAATAAAAAAGGCCAAAACAGAAGTGTGAGAGCGAACACCTCCAAAGCCATTAAAACACATTAAAAGTTAATTACGCCATATTCTCATAAGCAGCGCCAAACTCCCCTCTCTATGGCCTACAAAGACACACTCTGCCTGAATATTTCAGCACCAGGACCACGCCATGGTACTCCCAGCCAGAGATCTGATGATGCTTGAGAGGGACGTCACATCAAATATTCATGCAGGGAGGGGGGACACTTTCCAAACATTAAAAGAAAAAAAGAAAATAGTTAGCATGATAGCATGTTAGCATGTTAGCATGATAGCTGTGAGATGGCTCATCCACAGATTGGCCAGGAACTATCCAGCACTGAGCCTAAATGGTTGTGTGTCGAGCAGAGAAGTCTCTGTTTGTGTGTGTGTGTGTGTGTGTGCGTGAGTGTGTGTGTGTGTGTGTGTGTGTGTGTGTTGGGTAGGGGTTAATGTACTGAGTAACAAAGGATATATGTATCAACATATTGCATAGCATGGCATTGTCTGTGCTATTACATACTGATAACTATAAAGCCCTATGACATCCATTATACTTTTTCAGAAATTCCATTACATTTTTGCCAGATTCCGTGTTTTCTATTATATTTGTTCTTTAAAAAAAATTGCAAACCTATTCAAGGGGAGATTACATTCCGATTTCCGAATACAAGACTTGTACTGAGGCAGTAAGCTACTCGTGTTATGATAGTCTACATGTACATTCTAAGTCTTATGGTTATTCTAAGAATATTTAGATGCTGCCCCAATGGTATCGTTATACACACCTCCCTGAACTTTGTCATGGGAAATTAGGCAGTTTTACAATTATGTTTGGACAACAGATCAGAACAAAAAATTCTATTACAATTCCACCTTTAGTACAGCAATTTTATATTATATATTACTGCTGTTTTATACTGTTTATATCATATGTTACTGTTGAGTTAGACATGGTAGAGTAGAGTATTGAATATGTATGAAGTGTATTGTTGTTAGACTTCCCCCCAGAGATGAAGACACGAGAGGCCTCAGGTGCAGTGCAATAGCTGATGGAGTGTATTGCCTATCAGGGGAACAACCGAATCAGCAGGGTTTTAGAAGCTGTTCCTACTGTCCCAAAACCAACAAACCCCCAGGGACTCAGGGACTTGCTAAAGCTGAGAAAGTTCTGCCTGACTGTAATCAATGGCCAACTCAATAGCTCCCTCAAGGATCACTCTACACAACTGACTGGAGCCTTGAGCATCTTCATACCCCGCTTCTCTCTACCCCACTGACCTATCTAATGCTATCCACCTCTCATCCACCTCCCCCAAATAAATGGACATCACAAAAGACATTGGGGGCTGGTATGACACACACACATACACGCATACACACACAGTGCAGACAGGGCTATGTGGCTGGTGAAACTAGATGGCTAACTATATAGCGTTTAATGCTAGCTAGCTAACTATGTAGCGTTTAATGTTATTTTTCTGCCATTCATGAGTTTTTGGCACAGCGTTGCAATGGATTAGTGTTGTCCTTTTTTTGTTGTGTCCTTGGTGTTTTTCAGTCCACTACATTTCACTTGCTTTTAGGGGACGGAAAATAACTGCGAAAGCGGCAACTACAGACTGCAAGCAGTGCTTAGTACATAGTTTTGCGTAGATTTTAGATGTTCGAATATAGGTTGCAGGCACGGTATTGGCTGCTCTCACACTTTTGATTTATTGATGCTTGTATCCACAGAATATGAATAATACATTTTTTTCATTCGTCTCGTCTGTTTTGAAATTGGTTGCAACTCTAAATTACATTTAGAATGAGTGTTTTGGCATTGGGAAGGCAGCTGCCACCACTGTCCACAGAGGACCCTGGCCCTGCATGGCTGAAGGCTTACGATGCCAGAGCCTGAAGCAGCGCCGCAGGGTTATAACAGGGTTATGACAGGGTTATGACAGGGTTATGACAGTGGCGTTGACATTAATTACACTGAGCCGACAGAGAGATATAGATATAGATAGGAGAGAGTGAGACAAAGAGAAAGTGTGTGAGTGTGTGTGCGTGTGTGTGTTGGGGGGGGACGATGGAGATAGAAAGATGGAGAGGAAAAGGACGAAGAGAAAAAGAGAGAGAGAGCGAGAAGAGAGAGAGAGAGAGAGAGAAAGTGAGAGAACACACAAAGTAAGTATGCTGAAATCATGGGAGAACAATGGCAACACAAAGGGCGAAAGAGGGACAGAAACATGGAGAGAGAGAGAAAGAGAGAGAGAGAGAAAGAGAGGGGGAAACATGGAGAGAGAGTGTGTGAAGCCGGAGCACGGGAGGCGAGGCAGATGTGTGTGATGACGTTTCCTGCTGGCAGATGCCTCGAGGGCGAAACATCTGCTCCTGGTTGGAGCGCTACCCTGGCGACAAGGTGATTAACGCAATAATCCCACATGCAAAGTGGCTAAGTGAAGCGCCCTGTCCACATGGGGTGAAAGGGTGTGTGTGTGGCTGTGTGTGTGTACTAGTGTTATTTTTATATTTGCAATCCTATGCGATGGTATAATAAAAATGGGGTGTGAGTGGGGATGTGGAGAAAGTGGAGAACTTTAAGAGTGTGTGTGTGTGTGTGTGTGTGTGTGTGTGTGTGTGTGTGAGTTTGCTTGCTGTGGTGAGATGGAAAGCTGCTGCATCATGCTGCGTCTCCAGGTGAACCACCGCTCTTTGCGTCTGGAACGTGTATGTGTGTGTGTGTGTGTGTGTGTGTATGCGTGTGTGTGTGTGTGTGTGTGTGCCTGCGTGTGTGTCCATGCTCTCTGGCTGTGGAGAGTGCTCTCGGCCCTTCATGGCAGCTGCTGTGAAGTGTCTCACTGTGTGTATGTATTGGTGTGTGTGTGTGTGTGTGTGTGTGTGTGTGCCCTCGGGCTCCAATGTGTGTCGGGAAGCTCATTTAAGCAGCTAATTTAACGAGGCGACGACGGGTGGCAGCTGGTGGCGGCCTGCTCCAGCGCAGCGTTAAAGCGGGGGCGTGCTCTCCTCGACGACTCGATGCGCTCTCGCTGCGTTCGCGCGGTCTGACACTCAGGACCCCGAGGAGGCAGAGAGTGGCTGTCTTCAACCTACCCTGGAAATAGCGGGTGTGCCATGCGTGTGTGTGTGCGTGATCTTTGCTCATTTTGACATGCGTTACTCTGCCAAATTAAAAGATTTAGGTGCCAATCGTGCGCGTGCGTGTGTGAGTGTGTGTCCTGAGTCGCCACCTATATATATATGCACGTGTGTGTTGCTGTGTGTCGTTTGTGCGAATAAAAACTGACTGAAGTCAGCCTTGTATGTTTGTTGTTGTTGTTAAGAAACCTCAGCCACACTGACAGTCTTTGTTAAAGTGTTACTTTGTTACTTTGTTAGAGTGTAATCGCCACGGAGACATCTGTGTGTTTTCTTTGAGCTTCCTTCCCTCTCTGTAGCTCCGCCCAGGTTGTGCTACAACTGATTGCTGAATGAGGTGCACCTGGTCAGGTGATTAAACGGCAGTTCAAATCTCCAGCTTCCTGCTGCAGAAGGAGAAGTTTCTAGCTTTGGGAATGCTGGGCTTGCTGCCTCTCAGCCTGGGATTTCGTGTTGCTGTTGTGTTTTGATATTGTGTCTTGGGTTGTTGTGTATGTCTTTATATGAATAGATGATGGAGTATTGTTCGCTCCATAGGGCACGCCAAAGGGTCGGGCGTAACTGTAATATTCTCAGCAAATGAATAACAGCATTTTCAGAGATGGATCTCATAGCACAATATGTGCACAAAGATATTTTCAAGGACAGTCCAAGTAGTACCCTACTGTCAATGTTATCTACCTGTGTGTGTGTGTGTGTGTGTGTGTGTGTGTGTGTATGTGTGTGTGTGTGTGTGTGTGTGTGTGCGTGTGTGTGTGTGTGTGATTTGTGTAAGCAAGATAACATTCAGAACATTGAACAAAATAACTTGGCACACATTATCCTATTGTATTTTGGAATGCTTGAGGGACACACTGCCTGTACTGGCCTTAAAATATGAGTGTAAAAATGTTATACTGGCAACTATTAAGTGCTTTAAGGACATCATTCTATGAAATGAACGTTTAGGAAGCACTCATCCGACAGTATATCGCTGCACACAAAGAAATGTGCAATTTTTCTTCGATGTAATAATACAGCAAATCTAAAATCACACTTGGGCTGATAATGGGACTAGTAATGGTAACAGAAAGGCCAATCCTGATATGCAAAACAAGGTGTGACTGTGCAACCCAACAAATGGAACAACCCGGAGATAATACGGCGCACAAGAAAAAGGTCAAAAACTGCAGCCAATGTGGTTATTTTTGTTTTGCTTATTACAAATGCATGAATAATGCAACAAGCCTCGTTGATATGCAGAACAGGGTCACGGCGTTGGGCAGGAATCATGCAAAAACAATGAAGAGGAGGCAACGTGAGTGACTGTGGACAGGCGCGTCAGGAGACGCATGAGTCAGCTTTATGCCGTCCAGGAGTGACCTACAGCTCCGGGAACCAGGGGGAGCAGAGGGCACTGGAGCGGGACACACACACATATGCCTGCATGCTTTTGGAGGAATGTATTTAGCTACAAGGGGGAGACAGAGAGAGTGAGTGTGTGCACACAGCGTATGTGTGTGAGAGAAAGAGAGAGAGAGTGTGTGCACACAGCTGCATGGATGTGTGTGTGAGAGAAAGAGAGAGAGAGTGTGTGAGTATGTGTGTGTGTGAATGTTTATATGCATCTGTGTGTGTGTTTGTGTGCATGTATGCAAGTGTATGTGTGTGTGTGTGTGTGTGTGTGTGTGTGTGTGTGTTTGTGCGTGTATGCATGTGTATATATATATGTGTGTGTTTGTGTGTGTGTGCGTGTATATGTGTGTGTATATGTGTGTGTGTGTGTGTGTGTGTATGCATGTGTATATATGTGTTTGTGTGTGTGTGTGTGTGCGTGTATGCATGTGTATATGTGTGTGTGTGTGTGTGTGTGTGTGTGTGTGTGTGTGTGTGTGTGTGTGTGTGTGTGTGCGTGTATGCATGTGTATATATGTTTTTGTGTGTGTTTGTGCGTGTATGCATGTGTATATATGTGTGTGTGTGAGGGTACCTTGGTGAGGTCACATATCCGGAGCAGGTCTTTGTCAGCACTGCCCTGGCTGATACGTGCTCTCTCACGGGCCACATCCTCATCCTCCTCAGCCTCCGATGATGGCACCACAGACACCAGCCTGCGGGAAACAACATATTATTGCTCTACAATATCACTGTATACAATAACAACACATTCTTGTATTACAATATCACTACATACAATATCAACACATTATTGCGCTTAAACATCACTATATACAATATCAACACATTTTTCTGTATTACAATATCACTATATACAATATCACAACACATTCTTGCTTTACATCATCACAAGGGTGCACAGAATCACTGGAGCACATCCAGTGCTGGGACTGTTTCAGGAATTTACTTTTTAAATTTAGTGAGACATACTATAGACATTCAGACAGTCAGGGACATGCTTCTCAACTTTAGAGAGGCAAAGTGCAGTGATTTAAATGAGTGCTTAGGGGAAATAATCGTTCCTCAGGGAATAGAAATGAACACTATTAGGGACCTTGGTGACCGTAAACGCTATGGATACAGTACAGCATATGAATCTCATACCCATTACCCATTGTGAAGTTATGGAATGAATGTCTGGCATGAATTTATGGAAGCAAATAAAAAAAGAAACACATCACTAATGCCCCAATAAACTGGGTTAGTATACTTCCTCTTGCATGTTTGACATGAGACATAGTATGCATTATAATGTCCTCTCTGCTCTATGGTCCAAGGGTTACAAAGCACTCTATGCTAAGTGCTGTATAACTACAATCAGCATAATCACTTTAATAATAATGATAATAATAATAATTGTTGTTGTTGCTGCTGTTGCAGGCGTTGTTTAAACACTGACCTGGCCTTGCAGCAGAACTTGTACTGAATGAGCAGCGTAATGGCGAACATCACTGCTCCCTCCACTGCCATGGCAAACAGGTTCTTCCCCACCATGTCCCAACCCAGGGGGTCCTCAAAGCGGTCCTCACCTGAAGCACGCACACACACACACAGACACAGACACACACACACACACACACACACACACACACACACACACACACACACACACACACACACACACACACACACACACACACACTCTCAGGGTCACTGTATCTGGAAGTGGTCCTTGTATTGAACTAGTCCTCATGAGCACTGTGTAACCATTCAGGTAAGTGCCTGAGACAATGATGTAACCACAGACATGGACTGCTGAAGGCACCTCAGAAGCATTCCGCTACCATGGTTACAGCTATTCTACTGAGGGTCCTCTGCAACGGATAACGTATAGACCACCAGTCATTCTCGAAAAATAAATCATGACAGGATGGACAGATCTCATATCATCCTGAAGAGATTTATTTTTCAAGAATAAAT
>NC_045169.1:19885579-19900579 GCF_900700415.2 Clupea harengus
AAATAAAGTCCAAAACAAAAATGAAATGATGAAAGAACGAGAGAGAGAGAGAGAGAGAGAGAGAGAGAGAATAAAAAAAGAGATGACCTTCTTTTTTGGAGGACCATTCGTCTAAGCAAGAGATCGCGGTAGAGATGGAGACATAATTCAAGATCAATACGAGATCTCATCTCGACTGGGCGTTCATCAAAGAGATCTAAGAAGCTCCTCAGACGTTGATGAAACGCTTGACAATTCCTCCTAAGTTCTCCCCATAAACCAATAAATCATTCTCAAAAGGCTTCGAAGGGGAGAACTCTCCGAGGCCCCTGGGTGACCCATATTCCAGCTCCTCATATTCCCAGAGCTTCGCCGCCTTCTAGACCATAGGGACTTAAAAATGGTTAGTGGAATGGAAAACGAAAAAAAAAAAAATGCACTGCTGAGGGCATTTGACCATTAGTCAATTTCTCAGACTAGATATACAACTAAGTCCACTTTTCAAAGACCTGCTTTCTAGCAAATGGGTGACACTGTGAAGCAGATAAGTCAAATGTATGTAGGGCTGCTAGATCTTAAAATACACATCTAGGATCTGAGCAACTCTGTTATGATTTGTTTTTACTTATGCATCCTGTACTCAGTCAAGGGACTGCACAAACAGCAAACATCCCAGAAACCTACATCTGTACAGCTCTCCAGCAAAACAGAAATAAACAGGCAACACGTCCCACTACTTTTAAAATGTTGTCCTGTTATAGGCCACTAATGAGCAAAGTGTAATAGTTTGTAAAGGAATCTCTTGCCTTAATTGCTTCTTGTGCTATTATAGACTAAATATACAAATTCAGCTCCTACCACTACATATACCCTACATTATATACCATTTGTGTGCAATGTATTGCGTATAGCTGTGTGTTGTGTTATGTGGAAAGATACAGTGGTATTGTCGTGCATTCAGACTTGAAGATTTATATATTTTTTATATCCATATATTCTCATTTCCACATCCAAATCGCTGCATGTCAGAGGCTATAGATCTCCATAACAATATTCCGAACCTCAGGTTCATTTCAACTTCCTGTCACATTAATTATAGTGTTATTGTTATGTATGAAACATTGCGAACATCCTTCACAGATTCTCACAGAAAAAAATAGGCAGTCTGTTGGAACAATTGATTTTCTATAGGAATCCACACCTATAGGCTGCTAGAGAGAGAGGGGGTGGGGGGATAGAGAGAGAGAGAGAGAGAGAGAGAGAAAGGAAACGAAAGAGTGTGTGATTAATATCGGTGGCTTCTCCACGCCGGTGCCATCTCGGCTGAATCAAAACCACAGGGGAGACGAGCCAAATCTCCAGGCCTATTTCTCTCTCTCTCTCTCCTCTCTTTCTCTCTTTCCTCTATTTCTCTCTCTTTCTCTCCCTCTTTTTCTATCTGGGACAGGCGGTCCACACAAACCCAGCTGTGTTTTTTTTCTCACACACAAACACTTCATACTGATTCTAAAACCCAGTGGAATATATGGATCTGCCCTGACTGTCTAACTGCACGTGCACACACTCATGTCTTTCTCTAACCACTGTACTTACAGTGCAGCTTTTGTTTGTGCTTCTGATAAACATTACAAACGATTAAATGGTGAAAGCAAACATTGTTCTGTCAACAAACTAAAAAAACTAAACTAAAAAAAAAAAAAAAAAACTACACGATGAAGGCTTACATTCAAATCCCGCAACTCTTACCAGGGAATGCAATTAATTCCCACCATCTACCATAACCTACAAGTCTGCCCATATTACATTATCAAGCGCTTGACTCAGCTAAATCATCAGAGTTTTACAGTATGATGAGGTACTGATCCCAAAGCCAATGTGTGACCAGGCCCCAGAAGAGTGAGTAAAGAACGGCCATCTCAGTGATCCGTCTTCAGCCTTGTGATGCTAGCTGCCTACCAGTGTCGAATCCTGTTTAAATTATTGTGTCTAATTCTGTGCCCCTAGCAGACTGTTAGGTGACTTAAAATCAACTGACTGCCATTCGCCAAATTCTGATGGGACCTACCTCTGCACTTGTGATTGATTGACTGATTAATTGACTGATTATAGTTTCCCTAACATCCAGCCTGCTGTGACCTTCATTCTCATATAGGTGGCTTCATATTCCCAACAGCACAATGAGATTTTCTACACTCTATACATTAAAAGAATATCAACACAGAGCCCTTATCGGTCCTGCAACACAGGTGGACTCCTCAAGGTTCTACATAGAATGCTTCAGAAAAGGACAATGGACAGAGAATCAAATGCAGCAGAACAGTGAAATAGACTCTTTCATCATTTAGGTCCCTAGTAACAAAAATGGACATTCTATATACACCATTATCTTGCTTACATCTACTCCACACCCTCAAATTCCATGGTAGAATCCTTGGATTCCAACTCCAACTGGAAATGCATTCCGACCATTAGCTACGGAATATTTTTCAGTGTCAAAGAACCCTTAGCACCATAGTCTTCTTGTCAAACAAGGGTTCTGTGTATGGAGTAGGGCTCGTCTAGAACAGGCAGAGGAGAACCCTTTTCACTGCCTGGAGCTGGTGTATCAGTCTTAGGAGAGGGACAGGATCTGGACACCTAGACTGCCCGCCACCCTCAAACTTGTCATTTCCCAGAGAAAATGACGCCTGCCGTGTCAGCGCGCTGTCACCTTCCCCTGTCCATCACGCTGTCAATCGACCCGCTGACACGCCACAGACAGGCCCTCTAACGCAGACGCAGACGCCCTTGACAAGTGCATACACAGGTGGGGTCACACACAAACACACACACACACAGGCACACACAGACACATGCGTGTGCACACACGCACAGAAACACGCAGACAAACACACGCGCACACACACACACACACACACAAACAGGCACACGCACAAACACACTAACTCACTCACACACACACACACACACACACACACACACACACATTCATTCATTCACACAAACACACACACAAATTGTCAGTGAGAGACCAGTGCCCCACTACTATATTACAGCAAAGAAGTCATGCTCTGAATGTGATTCACGAAGAACCAGAGCTGATGCATAAATACCTTTAGATTTTCACATACGGAGAACCGGAGCTGATGCATAAATACCTTTACATTTTCACAAACGGGGAACCAGAGCTGAATTGGCTGAATCAAAACCACAGGGGAGATGAGCCAAATCTCCAGGCCTATTTCTCTCTCCCTCTCTTTCTCTTTCTCTCTCCTCTCTTTCTCTCCTCTCTCTTTCTCTTTCCTCTCTTTCTCTCCCTCTTTTTCTATCTGGGACAGGCGGTCCGCACAAACTCAGCTGTGTTTTCTTTCTCACACACAAACACACACATAAATACCTTAACATTTTCACAAACGGGGAACCATAACTGATGCATAAATACCTTTACATTTTCACATGTGATGGCGGTTGGCCAGGGGCTCAGAGGAAAAGCAATGCCAAATCAAACCAAAATCAATTAGGGACAGAGTTACAGTCATTAAACTAATGGGATTTTCATGCAAATTAAATCTAATGGTCTGAGATGTGGTGACGGGGCACACGAGAAAGAAAAATAAAAAAATCACTCTGTCACTAATCACTGTGTTTGCCAATTTCATTTCAAATGTAAATTCACAGGGAACTGCGTGTGGCAGAAAAAAACCTCAAGAGCTCTGATAAATATCTTTGTTTCCAAGGAAACGATTTTACGTTTTGAACACAAACTACTTAGACAAAAGGACATGTCTCTGAAAATTGCACTTTTCTTCCATTTCTGTCTTGACTGCAGAGAGAGAGAGAGAGACAGACAGACAGAGACATACATAGAAGTAGCCTTTGAAAAGGCATCCAGTTAAAGATGTATGTTTACAATAGAAACCATCTTCAAATCCAAATTAAGCATTAAAAGCGGGCGGAGAACATCACATATCAGTGGACAAAGGGGCTTTATAAACATTCCCTGGAGGGATGTGTACTTTGACAGATTAAATGAGATACTAAAGAAGAGAAGAGCGTTTAGAGCAGATTATGTAATGAAACAGAACAAAGGATCAATAGTCAGATAATATGAAATATATTTGATGTGTTGCTTCTTTTTTTTCTCAGACATACTGCATCACCTGTGAATTGTGTCTATGCAAACTGACACAGGAAACGTTGTCTTGGTATATTGCACAATGCACTGTACAGTGCAAGTGGCTTTGAATGAAATCATCTGCTAAAGGAATACATATAATAATGTAAACATGATATGATGTTATAGTTTTAATAATGAATTACTAATTATTTATCATAATATAGTTTTAATAGGGAGCTGTTGATTCCCACCTCGTCGTCAAACATCTCCATGACAAAGGTGGCCACGCTCCCGTTGATCCCAATGAAGAGGTTGATGCACGTGAGCACCACGTACGCAGTGCTGGGCACACTGAACAGAAAGGATGCTGGGTACATCATAGGTGTGATGGACCACCTGGGGAAGGAAGGAAGACGGAACAGAGGGGTAGAAACATCACTGTGTTATTGTTGCTCTATGAAGGAATACACTGTTTGGAGTGATTTAAACTGAGATCCTATGCTACACACAACAGATGAAATATGTATATATTATATATTTAGAACCTACTTGGTGGCAGAAACTCCTTGGTGGCAGGCTTGCAATAACATGGCTGACATAAAAATGTAAATATGTTTCTAGTAGTATAGTCAGTGCACAATAAGGATGTTAAGGTTGTATAAAAAGAAATGCATGCACAGAAATATAATACAGAGTAAACTATTGGCATTGCAACCTAGTTCACATTCAAAACCCTTGTACACAAGGACGAGGAATACAACAAATATGTTACAGATACGGCTGTATAGAGTGCATGGTGATCAATAGGGCTGTTTTTATACACAGCCTTCCAAACACTTCAATTCAATTCAAACACGAGACGGAAAAAGACGGAAAATCTTCTAAGGGAGCATGTTTGGTTGCCTGTTGTGGCACAGCGTCCCATTCTTTGCCACACTTACAGAACTCTGGGATACAACACTCACCCATACAAGACCAGCAGAAGGATCAAGGCCGGCAGGTTGGCTGGTGAGACGTAGGACTTTTGTTGGAAGCACAGGAATATGACGATCACAATCACACAGGGGACAATGTAGTTGCACTGTAAAAAGAACACACAAAGCAAGCCTGAGCACAATCACTTGACAAATATTCTTAGAATTCCTACTGAACAAAACAAAATAACAAAAACCATGGCGATGGAATGTAATGCGCTGTGGTGAAATATGGAAAATTCTGAATGGAATTCTGAAGTTGATTAATGAGCTTCTAATTACTTGGCTCAGCTTTGTCTTTACAACCAGCTCATTCTCCATTCTCGGTTTCGCCTACAGGTCATTCACTAGCTAATCAGGGAGGCCTCCTATCTCTCCTCTCTGAAGCTGGGTGGGAGTGATTATCCACTGAAAGTGATCTCTCCTCATTTACAATGGGACTGAACTTATCGCACGGAACACGCCTGGGCATGGAGGAGCTCTCCAAAGAATGTGCATCTGATTCAAAGACGGAAGGAATGCTGGAAAAAAATATTTTAATGAATTCCCATGAAGACTCCCTTACCATAAAACAAAATATTCCACCTTTGGCTATTCTGTAATGAATGGCAATGGAATGTGGAAGAAACATGGCGCATAAATAACAGCATGATTTAAAATCTATGAGTAGTGGAGACACAGAGCACATTTGAACTGTAGTTCTGTTTCTTAATCACTAATTCCTTGAGGAAAACAAATTCATTTGAATGCCTAAAAAGACAGTTATGCGCCTGTGGATTGTTGATTCTGTCTAAAAAAGAAAAAACCCTTTATTCTCTCACTTTCATTTTGGCGTGGTTTAAAGACCCTGAAACACCATAAAACATTGAAATATGTGGGGGGGGGGGGGGGGGGGGGGGGAGTGCACAAATGGCATCCGCTCCCAGCCAAAAACCATTTCAATGCTTGCATAATAGCATTCCTCGCCTCTGCGCATCACTCTGTCAACCCTTAGTTCGAACGTTTCCGCAAATAGGGCAGAGCGATATGCGACCTGCCATCTTTGTCTTCCGCTGTAAATTACCTGTGAGCTTTGCTGCTATTAAGCCGAAGGGGGGAGAGATGGAGAAAGCATTTATATTTCCACTCCCATGTTTGTCACAGCTTGTTTGCTGGCACAACTAATGGAAACAACCAATAACTGTTATTTACGGGGTCTGTGCGTGCCGCTTTCAATCAGGGCCGCCTTTCATTTTCCAACCGAAAAAGAAAAAAACATTAAAAAAATCCTACATTTGTCCTCGATCTCCATTTCTTGCTCCTGAGTCCTCAGTGGCTCTTGGGGGACATTAACTGCCAGCATATTTCAAATATGGAGGATTCCACATAAGTGCGGATTGGAAATGTATTCAGTGCCATGGGAACGGATTCAATGTCACACGTTCAGCTGTGGAATTTTAACGACTTTCTCTATCTCGCATAAGTATTTCTTTCTTTTCTTTCCTTTCGATGTTCGAGTTTACTTGACCTTGACATCTGTTGCAGGCACGGTTGAGAAGACACAAGGAAGACACTTCTTCCTCTGAAGTTAAGTGTTTAGTTAGCTTCTCTCCTCAATCCTCTGCAAGCGTTTTTCACTTCTGCATCTTCTTATTCCTTTAAACCCGCCCACTCTGCCACCTCACCCAATCACGAACAAGACTGACAGGCGACACAGCCACTTACCATGTCCCAGGCGAAGTTGGCGACCCAATAGACTGCAGGGTTGACCCCGCTGACGAACTGCAGGTGCTTGGCCTTGCTGACCCGCTCTTGGATGAGGAAGAGGACGAAACTCGCGGGGATAAAGGACATGGCGAAGATCACACAGATGGACACCACCACGTCCGTAGAGGTGGTGGCCCTGAAAACCAACACAGAGGAGAGGGGGAACAAGAAGAGGGAGGGAGAGAGCGAGAGGAAGAGAAGGAGAGAGGGAGAGAAGGAGAGAGGGTGAGTTGGAGAGGGAGAGTGGGAGAGAGGAGGCAGAGAGAGAGGGAGAGTTGGAGAGGAAGGTTGGGAGAGGTGGGAATGGAGAGGTTCAGACATTGATAGTGTTGAATGATAATGCCCTGGTGGACCTAAGCAAAAACACTCCTCTCTCTAAAAACTGTGAAAGTGAAAACTTCTATTATCTTGTGCTAAATCCTGATTTGAGAGTAAATTGCTACTTTTATTCTGCGTCTGAGAGATAAGAATAATCACATATAAAGATCATATATCTTTTCTATTATTTTCCAACTCCTCGATGGCTGGGTAGATCTGTTCAGGGTCCGCTGCAATCTGGGGGTTTGTGTTATTTGTAGTTTTACTAGGAGATAATTTGTCCATTCTTAAATCTAAGTTTTGTATCGCTGATAGTTTTATTTATTTACAGTGTGGTACAGAGCTGGGGGCATCATAAGGGAGAGTGAAAGACCAGCAGAAAGAAAGATAGGGGAATGACCCTAAGACCAGCAGAAAGAAAGGGGTATGATCATAAGACCAGCAGAAAGAAAGAAAGGGGTATGACTCTAAGACCAGCAGAAAGAAAGGGGAATGATCATAAGACCAGCAGAAAGAAAGGGGAATGATCATAAGACCAGCAGAAAGAAAGGGGAATGATCATAAGACCAGCAGAAAGAAAGGGGTATGATCATAAGACCAGCAGAAAGAAAGGGGTATGATCATAAGACCAGCAGAAAGAAAGGGGAATGTCAAGGACATGACTGTTATGAGCTTGGCTCAAGAGAGGGGCACACAGGAAAGGACAAGAGATGAGTGGATATGAGAAGAGAGGTGAGTGGGAGAGGGGAGAGGTGAGGAAAGGAGAGGAGAGGAGAGGTGAGGAGAGAGAGGAGAGGTGAGTGGGAGAGAGGAGAGGTGAGGAGAGGAGAGAGAGGACATGAGAAGGAGGTAATGTTGTGGCTCTGTCTCTCAAGAGGAAGATGATGAATAGTTTGATGAGGAGTGTAAAGAAGGAGAGCGAGGAGAGGTCACAGGTCACATCACTATCGCCAGATAGCAGCTGATGCTAACTCATCTGGCCCCGATTGGATGCATTTCCACTATCAGGCCAGGGCGAGCCAGGACTATCCATGCGTCTGCTGGGGCCAATAGCCTCGGGCTTTAAGCTGCAGGAACAAAATCCATTCACATTTCCACCAGCGCACCGATGGCCCTGCAGTGTTGCCCTGAAACCCGCCCCAAAATAAACATAGCAGATGGTTAAATGTACAGTTAACATTCTAGTAAAGCGTATCTTTCATAATGTAAACAGACTTGTCAGATTCCTCTATTGATTTAAATGGTCATGTACTGGAATAGATAGAAGTTAATTAAGCAATCCATATCCTAGCTTGAAGACGTGGCTCTAGTTTAAGCCAGCTAAAAGCATAGGCGTGGTTCACCATTAGATAGCAAATAACGTTATTGTTAGCCTGTGTTCAAAGGACATTGTGCACAGCACAGCTTGCTAATCGTTCCTTGCAAAAAATTAGCTTCAACAATCATGCAATCATTTGATGGTAATTAACCATCCATACACACTGTGTTCATTTGAGCCAGCTGTGTTTTGTATTGAAATACGTTGAAATGAGATCCACGAGCCATTACACGCATTGTTACAATCGTTCCGCACCCTTTCTACAGTGTACTTGCTTCATGTTTGTAACACAAGGCAAGTTCACTTTTTTTTTGTTACTTTCTAATCATACGTTTTAGTACCCTGGTAGTTATACAAATCAAATTTTCTCAGCTTTTATGCTGTCAACCGAATCGGAATGGACACATGTCAAAAGCATTACAATCGTGTTGGTTGTTCTCGCTTTCTTGATCGAGATTTTAACAGCCTAAATATTAAGTGGAGCCCTTTTTTTGTGTGCTGACCATCTCCACTGATTCTAAAACGTTCCTTATTTGTTCAGGTTATCTGGTACTGTATGACTAGTTATCTTGTTGTTATTTGTTCAGGTTATTTGGTACTGTATGACTAGTTATCTTGTTGTTATTTGTTAAGGTTATTTGGTACTGTATGATTAGTTATCTTGTTGTTATTTGTTCAGGTTATTTGGTACTGTATGACTAGTTATCTTGTTGTTATTTGTTCAGGTTATTTGGTACTGTATGACTAGTTACCTTGTTGCTTTGACACTAACCCTGTCTTTCACCTCAACACCGCCTCAAGAATCAGTTGGGACTAGTTAGCTCGAGGACTAGTTAGCTGAAGGACTAGTTAGCTCAAGGACTAGTTAGCTCAAGGACTAGTTAGCTGGCCCTGAGGAAGCCACAATAATTCAACTCAATTCAATTTTATTCATAAAGTGCCAAAACAATAAAATTGTCTCAAGGTGCTTGCATTCCATGGAGACACAATCAAGCCCTGTAAGTGACAATGGAAACGCAACTGGCCTTGGGACACACTAGCTCGCCCTTATTTGGCCCTGATAGTGGAAACCCAGCTATTAGGTCCAGATCTGTTATGAGATATAAAATAACAAAAATCTTTTCTTTGATTTCATGAAAAAATATCAAAAGCACCTCATCTTTTCATCATTACCAGAAGAGTCAGGTCTTTGGTGCTGAAAAAAACTCCATCAGATCATTGATTAAATAATTATAGTTGAAGCAGCACTGCTACAACTCAGAGCCCTATATCAGAGGGAAATGTCAGAGGAACATAGCTAGAGAAGCCAGGGAAACAAAGACAGAAGCCTTATGGGTATATGAGTGAGGGGGCTTTCAACTTCCTCCACATAAGGCTTGGCAGCATATCTGAGCAGAGAGGAAGGAGAGAAAAAGAAGGGCAGAGAGAGAGACCAGTCGTCGTTAGCACCGCATGACAGCATCATGATGGACACAAGCATGGGTCAAGATTTAGTGAGGCAGGGAGCTGGGGAGGGATAATGTGTGTGTGTGTGTGTGTCTGTGTGTGCATGTGTGTGTGTGTGTGTGTGTGTCTTTCTGTGTGTGTGTGTGTATGTGTGTCTGTCTGTGTGTGTGTGTGTGTGTGTGTGTGTGTGTGTGTTTGTGGGTTAGGGTTTGACCCTTCCCACATGCCGGGCCATGCTCCCCAGGGATGGGTGCATCGATTTCTCCTCACTCCTCCCTCACACTGGTGTCACACAGCCCACAGGCAATCACACATCTCACACACACACACATCTCGCTCACACACACACACACAGACATCTTGCTCCCTCATCACTCCCCACTCTGATCCATGATTCAGAAGCTGGAGGTGTGCGAGGGGCTTCATACTTGCCAAATCTGGAAAATCCATCGAAAATCTAATTTCATATATTCTTCACTAATTTAATAGTTAATTTCATGTATACTATGATATTATGTATATCATAATTTATGTATAGGTAAACTTAAATGGGGAAAAATCGTATTACTTCGCTGGGGTAGCCCAACTGGTTTCCTGTATGCCATTCAGTGTTCTGATATTGCTGTATGTGTATACTATTCAACATTATACTATTATGGATTACCTTCTGTGCTGCAATGCTGTATTTACATTCAAAGCTGTGTTCAGTGCATTGTACAGTTTATGCCTGGAATTGTTCTTAATGGCCATATGATTAATGAGGATGTCAAGGTAAAAAAGCATGTCACAAAGATTCCCCATGCCTCGATTACCTCCTCTTTTGTGTCATACACAACAATACAGTTGTTATGAACATGAACACGAGCCCATTCAAGGAAACCTGTTTTTTATGTATTCTATGGGAAATGTTACCTCAGGTATCCAGTACAATCCTGTAACAATGGTGGGACATGGTGTATTGAAATTTGTTGTATTATTATACACCGTTTGCATAAGTGTGGTTAATGTCCTTACATTGTGAGGAGAGCAACGTGATTCATCACAGCCAGTTGGGTTTTACACTCATTGTTGCAAGGTTAATTAGTTTATTGTGGTCAGCATGGTACCCAATAATTTCTAAAGCGTTCAGTGCTGGGCTCTTTATCTGAATGAACTTGGAGTAAAGTATTTAAGGAAGACACAGACTTGCAACAGCAGAGACCTATTTGTCTCAGTTCAGTTGGCAGGCGAGACCACATGACCTTCTGAATAATGACCACACAGGCATGCAGTAGGACACCCACACACACACACACTCTCACACACACACACACACACACACACACACACACACACACACACACACACACACACACACACCGACACACACCTACACGTATACACACATAAAACCACACACACACACACTCACACACACACACAGTAATTAGTGCCGGGACTCTTGAGATCAGTACTGAAAAGCCCCAGGCCTCACACTCCAACCTTGACCTTCTTCCAGAGCCCAAGACCACAGCCCTCCTCTTCAGGTTTCCAGCACTAGAGTCCCTTTCTTCCAATGTCTGGGCCGCAGAACCATCAGGGTGAAGGTTAGGAGCCCCCCCCCCCGTTTACTACCACAGTCCTCACTGAGCATCAGGTTGCCCCTCGGCTTAAATTTCACCCTCCTCTTCAGCACTGCATCATTCATCTTCTACTTGACACCCAATTAACCCCAAAGGAGGCTGTAACTACTTTCAAAAGAAAAATGTGGGGGGGGCAAGAAAACACAACGGAAGGTGTGTTTGTGATCAGTGAGCTAGCGTAGCTTTACAGCGCTAATCAGCCTTATGCATCACCCTGATTCATTATTCACAGGCTTAACGAGAGGGCTTGACGGTTCGTGATCGTTATTTGCGGATGTTTATCGCTCTGGCGTAATTTTCCATCCCGTTTTAATTGATGTTTGGTAAATGGGCCTATGAGCCAACATGTATCGCACGGGTAATTATGTCCTTGGGTGCGGCGAATGCAAGGCGACTTGAAAGACACTTCCCAGAGAGAAGCGATGAAAAAAATAAAAAACACGACAAATCAAGGACAAGCGGTGCAGGCGTTACCTGGCAACACAGCCACACATTGTAATTCATCCCAGCAAGGGCATGCTGGGTAGTCTTGCCTCCTTCACTTTTTTTCACTGAGTCAGAGGCCTAAGTTGGTTGGCTTTGATAAAAAAAATTATATACATATATATTCTCCCCGCTTTTCCCGTTCTCATCCCCTCCGCCCGTTACAGAAAAAGCGGATTATTTTCAGGTTTTCAATCCGGAGGACGAACAAAGGAGCTCTCTCTCTCTCTCTTTTTGAAAAGGTACACGAGTGGTGAGCTCACGGGTGACTCTACGGGACTGATCATTTATTCATCCCGAGAGTTCTTGAAAAGACAAGGAAAAAAGAGAGGTGCACTTCCGAAACTTTGCGCGGGAGCGGGAGATCGTGGGAAGGGGAATCGGGGAACTTGAGGATGACGTGCATGTGCAGTTTCCTCTACTTCACCACTGATTGACGACGTCGTGACTCCGAAGACGGAAACCAAAACAAGTCCGGGACCCCTGGTTGAAACTCAACACTAAGCTCTGACATGATCTCCGGGTGTGGGTAAGAAGGACGTTTCCCTCCCCTGCATCCTGTGAAATCATTCCCTGCATGTCACCAAGGCTCCCGTGACCTCTCTCCCTCGCTAATGATCCGTCTTAATTCCAAAAACATTTCGCCGAGCGAATGTCCTTGCTGGGCGGACCTAATTACCCATGACAGCGACTTACTCTCTACCTGTTCTTCATCCCATTTTCTTTTTTTTCTCTCCACCTTTCTCTCCCCATTCTTTCTTGCTACTACCTGCGGAGAAATTAACATATTCAATCAGGGCCCCTATCGCTAACAAGGCAATGCATTTATCAAAGAAAGCTGTGCGCAATTAGGCCGCATAAATATAATTTCATTTAAATGCGAAGCCTCCGATCTCCAGCAGGTTTATTTAAGCCACTCTCGCCAGGCGACCGGCTATATTTCTGGAGGACGCCATATAAGGAATGAGACAACCTTGAACGCTTAGTGCTGTCTAATCGCTGCACGGAAGCACAAACGCCCCTACGATCAAACTAATAATGTCAGCTCCAAGCGAAAAACCACGGGGGAGCTTCTCATTATGCACACTCGGTCCAGGTGTGCCACCTGCAGATGCGTTGTTGTTGGGGTTTTGTTTTCCTTTTTTTTTGTCCCTCAAAACCGGGTGGGTCATTGAACGCATTAACATCACAGCCAAAATAAGTTAGTGCAACATTTCAACGCTCTTCTCTTGCATCAGACAATCATTTCAGTTTTGTCTTTTTGTTCTCTCTTTCCTTTCATTGAGAGTAAATGTACATTCTTTTTTTTCCCTTTTTTTAAGTTTCATTGTTATTATGGAAAGAATGGCAACAATTAGCAAAAAAAGAGGTCCATCCACTCGAAAGGAAAGAACAGGTTTGCTGTGAAGCTTTTGTGTTGCAAATGTGGTGCAAGGTCTGCAAGGACCAAGAAAAAAAAAAAAAAAAAACTTTCTCCCACATAGGGGTAGAAAATTACATGTCAGGAACTCATATTCAACAAGGAACAATAAAAGCGGGTGAGTACTCATGACTCCTGCGGTAAGAGTGCCTATTATCTTCTTCCTTTCATAACTTCACTGACTCAGAGCAATCTCTCCGGGGGAGTGGGAAGGGAGAGGGGCAATCTGGGTCTGACGGCGACGCTAAGGGGCTTCCCACGTCCCTTCCCACGGGACATCCAGGGTCGTGTCATGATCAAACTTTCAGAAGTTCAAACTTTCATTTGTGTGGAACTCATCACAGGCTCCTGCACAAATATGGTGTCATCTTCACCATTGCATTGGCTTGGCTTTCTGGTGAAAGGATACTGACATTTAAGTTCAACAGCCAATTGAATTACACCCTTCCCTCCCGTGCTCCTGACGCAATGTGCTGATTGGCTGGAACTGGATATGGCTTGGGCCAAGCCGAGGACGAGATAATGTATAATCCGTCCGTCATTCTGACAAGACTAACACGTCACGTGTCAATAGAAGTGGTCATTCATTTTTTTCAGTGGTTTTCATACAAGAAATGATCAATCCAGGCTGCAAACATTGGAATGGCTCATCCAATTTAATTGGACCCTTCTGCAGCATTCTGAGAAGCTGTATAATAAACACATATGTCATTTGCTTGTGTTACCATGTTTTGCACTTCTAATTACTTCGACTTGTTTTCTCACTGAAATGCATATCTAGGTGTTCTCATTCCAAAGAGAGAGGTATGGTTAAGGTTATGACCCACCATGGCTTCAGAATGAACCTGATAAACTGGGGGTGCACCACACAAAACTATTTCAGATTAGATATGTCAATGTGTGTGCGTGCGTGCGTACGTGCGTGCATGTGTGTGTGTGTGTGTGTGTGTGTGTGTGTGGGTAAACTCACATGGCCACGTATGAGAGCTGTTCCTTGGTAAGGTTCAGTGGGTGGTTGGAGATGCCGATGCACGTGTGTGTGTATGTGTGTGTGTGTGTGTGTGTGTGTGTGTGTGTGTGTGTGTGTGTAAACTCACATGGCCACGTATGAGAGCTGTTCCTTGGTAAGGTTCAGCGGGTGGTTGGAGACGCTGATGCGTGTGTGTGTGTGTGTGTGTGTGTGTGTGTGTGTGTGTGTATGTGTGTGTGTGTATGTGTGTGGGTAAACTCACATGGCCACGTATGAGAGCTGTTCCTTGGTAAGGTTCAGTGGGTGGTTGGAGACGCTGATGCCAAAGTGACGTGGGTCTAGGCTGGGGGGCAGGTTTCCACGCAGGATGCCGTTGTTGGCGACGCTCAGGAAAGATACCATGGCATGCAAGCCTTTGTTGTAGAACCACACCTGGACACACACACACACACACACACACACACACACACACACAGAATAACAGTAACAATCAAGTGGAAAAGAATGTCATTTCAATTTGTTATTTCCAGGTAAACACTCTTTACTGTAAACATGTGTTTGTTTTTATATGACACAAACATTTCTCTGAATTTATAAACCAGCTGTC
>NC_045169.1:19905579-19925579 GCF_900700415.2 Clupea harengus
GTGGTGGTGGGCACGGAGGAAGCTGGTACATGGCTTGGCACCAAGGGTAGAAAGGTTGGCAGGAGGTCTAGCTAAGGGGATTAGCTTCACCGCTGGGTCGGTTTGGGGAGACGTGGGCAGGGGACAGCAGGGGCATTTACCCCAGCTAATCTCCCCTGCTCTCTTTCTTCCTCTCCACTCTCCATAAGGTTCATGCATCCTCTTCCTTCCTCCCTCTCTCCCCCTCTCTCTCTCTCCCTCCCTCCCTCCCGCCATCCCTCTCTCTCTCTCTGTATTCAACATCCCTCCCTCAGACTCTCTTTCTCTACTTCTCTCTTTCTCTCCTCCTCTCAGTCCCTCAGACACATGGACACACACACACAATTTCAAACTCTATTAGGCTCTCCTCTCTCTTTCTCTCTCTCTCTCTCCATCCTCTCCTCTCTGCTTCTCGAACACACACACACACACACCACACACACACAAACACACACCACACACACACACTCTCTCTCCCTTTTACTCTGTCTCCATTTCTTTAGTTTTGTCTTTTTTCCCCCAGACTCTCTCTTGATCTCCCTCCTCATTCTCTTAGATCTCACTTTGTTAATCTCTCTTCTTTGTCCATTTCCTACACCACCCCCCCCCATTTCCAACCTATTTGTGTCTCCCTCAGATATAAATCTCTTCCTCTTTTCTTTTCCATTGCCTTTTTCCTCACTCCTTTACTCTTTCTTTATCACTCCCATTACCTTCTCTCTCTCTCTCCCTCCCTCTCTCACTCTCTCTCTTCGCTGCCTCCCTCTCTCTCTCTTTTTGCTTTTCCAGTCTTCATCCCATCTCTCATTCTCACTCTAGCTCCCCCACTTTCTTTATCACTCCCATTACCTTCTCTCTCTCTCTCTCCCCCCTCTCTCTATCCCTCTCTCTCTCTCTCTCCATCTCTCTCTTTTCTCTCCCTCCCTCCAAGGCCAGTGGTTACAGCTCCCTCTCTCTCTCTCCCCCTCTCCCTCTCTCTCTTTCCCTCTCCCTCCCTCTCTCTCTCTCTCCATCTCTTCTCTCCCTCCCTCCAAGGCCAGTGGTTCCAGCTCCCCCTCTCCTGCGTCTCCACTAACCAATGCGCCATGCAGCTCCGTCCAGAAGAGGTGCTTAGAGCAAGTCTTCAAACACGGGTTGTGTTTGTCCAGCAAAACGATCCCATTGTCCACCTGCCCAGCACCATGATGAATGGGAAAACACACACGTACGCACACACGAACACACACACACACACACACACACACACACACACACACACACACACACACCCACAAGTGAAGCAGGCAGAACAGTGTGTTTGTTACACTTCAATTTCTTTCTCTTTTTCCTTTTCTTTTCTTTCTGTTCCTCGGTTTCCAGCGATCCATTGTGCATTCGGAGCGAGAGGTTAATTAGAGTGTTGGCCCCATTCTCTTTCGCTGGTAAAGTGAACCACGCAACTGAATGAATGAGGATTGGAGAGGGTTTGGGGGGTGCGGTGGGGGCTTCCATTCTTCCCTGGAAGCTTGATGATGGGTTGGATTACTGCCTGCAGCAGACAAGTGCTATGAATAGTAAATATTGTGACAGGGAGGGATTTTCATTTTAGCGTGTACAAGATCCTTGTCACTGATGATTAATGTGGCATTCTTTCGTGATTTTTTTATTTGTTTAATTAATTTAAAGCTACGAGATATTCTGACTTGAGATTTGTCGAGTTAAAGGTGCAATACATGATTTTTGCGGTGGAAATATTTCAACAAGAATTATGAATTCCTGAAGAACAAACTGTTTCGGTGTGGTCTGTACATCTTGTTTCACGGACTTGTTGTCATTCCGAGGGCCTTGGATATAAATATAAATATAGAACTAAAAAGAAATACCTAAAAATGTCAAAACGGTGAAACCAAAAGTGTAAAATGAATGAGGGGAACTGGACATTCCACCAAGCAAAAAACCGCAACAGCAAACAAACATCCACTTCGGTTTCCATTCTATTCCTTTCCTTAACTTCTTCTGCGGTAGGTCGTAGGTAGCCTGGTACAACCAGACCCATATTTACTTTGTGAATAGATAGGGTCTAGCCATGCTCCATTAGGGATTGTTTCCAGTCGTTGCTTTCTAAAGTGCGTAGACCTCAGGCTAATTTTAAAGCCATTTGACCAGCTTTTAACCAATCGGCGTTGATCACTATGGGATTGCTATACTTCCTACTTTACCACTAACGGAGCAAACTGATCCATTAGCCTTTTCCCAAGCCCCGTTAGCAGTAAATAAACAATGTCTTTGCCTTCAAATCTTTGATGTTTGCTAGCGTTGCTACTACTGTTTGCATCGCTTCGTCTAGGTCTAGCACTGCCGCCATTGTTGCTACATTTCAAACAAACGCTTCACTTCAACGTCATACTGGTTGCTGATTGGAGGCCACTCAGACTGGCCCAGCGACCCCTCTTGCAAAGACAGTTTCCAGACTATAGTCCCAGCAAAAACTGAGCGGGCGGAGCCAGGCTACCTTTCACCACAAGCCATGGTCTACACAGATGACAAAAAAAAAAACATCTTTAGAGTCCACCATCGTATGACGCATTTTCCACGCAACTACTTAGCTGCCAGGTGTCCAGGAAGCTTTCCGCAAGTTCTTTTCGGGCGGAGCACAGAGTATACATGCTGCTCACAGCGTGTAACACTACAAGCATCTCAACTAGAGACCATGTTCACGACTTCACTTCCTGCCTGCTTCCTGCTGTTAAAATTCCCAGGCATTGTAAGTGGGTTAATCGCTCAATCTTCCGTAATCTAGCACTCACGGTCGTACGGGAGCTTCCTAGAGCCTGAGTGACATTATTAAAGAAATAACGATAATAATCGTATAATGACACAGCTAATGCCAGTTTTTATGTGCTCTAGATGGAGTAGCATTTACATCTCTCCAAACTAAGGTGCAATCAGGGAAACATCATTTTCAGAGCAGGTGCCCAGAAAGTAGTTGTTCCAGATCTAGTGCCGGATGAAGGCCGCAGCTGGGCCAGAGCTGGGCCAGAGCAGGCTTAGCTGGGCGCTCAAGAATTAGCTCTCGTTTGGGAGGGCATTTAGTGTTCTCTGCAGAGTCACTGGGTTTGGTCTGGCACGTGAAAAAAATAATAGAGAAAGACAGAAAGAAATACAAATAAAAATGGATGCTTGTACACAGACAAAGCTGAGTTCTTTTCTTTCTTTTTGATTTGATGACAGGCAGAGGAGCGATTGGCCTCCTCGTGGCCAATCAGTGCAGGTTTGGAGCAAGGGGGACAGGTTGGAGTTGTGGTGTGATGGGGCTCGTGGGGTGGATGGTCGGGTGGGTGGATGTGCCCTGAAGGATGAGTGGAGAGCAGAGGGTGGGAATTAGAGTTGAAAGAAGAGGGCCAGCTCAGGAGACAACGAGGGGCAGAGATACACAGACATAGAGTGAGAGAGAGTGAGAGAGACAGAGACATAGAGAGAGAGAGAGAGAAAAAGAGAGAGAGAGAGAGACAGACAGAAAGGGATAGATACACAGGCACAGAGAGCCAGAGAAAATTAGTTACAGAGATAATTAAGAGAGAGAGAGACAGACAGACACAGATAAATATATATATATATATATATATATATATAGAGAGAGAGAGAGAGAGAGAGAGAGAGAGAGAGAGAGAGAGAAAATAGGATCGGGAGAAACAGAGAAAGGGAGAGAGAACCTGACAGAGAAAGAGAGAAAGGGGAAGAAAAAAGGAGAGATAGAGAGAGACAGCGGAGAGAGAGGCAGCTGAGAGAGAGAGAGAGTGAGAGAGAGAGAGAGAGTGTGTGAGAGAGAGAGAGAGAGAGAGAGAGAGAGAGAGAGAGAGAGAGAGGCCTGGCGTAGGCCCAAATGAGTGCCTGGAGGAAGGTTATAATCTGCTGATGGTACCATACTCTGGAAATCACTCCTCTTCCCAGTGGACTTCAAATTTCATGACCAAGTGTATTTCACCCAGTACCTTACCCAAGGAGCGTGTGTGTGTGTGTGGGTTTGTGTGTGACGGTCAGCTGGGAGGAGAGAGAGACGAACATGTAAGCAAAAGAAAGGAGGAGAGTGAAAGAGAGGAAGGGAGAGGGAAAAAGTAAGAGAAAAACCCAGGGCAGATGGATAGAATACTTTCAGGGGAACAGTGGCTTGTTACCATGGACACAAGAACACATGTCTCAAGGTTCTTCGGCCTTTTGAGAGTCCAAGATATGGAATGTGGAAATATGCTGAAATATGCCCTTTCAACTCATGAAAATTGAAGAAAAAAACAACAAAAAAAGCTTAACAAAATGGCAGCCGGAATGCAGATGACACGAGGAGTTGGCCAGAGAGACGAGTTCAGGATGGATTTGTCCTACGTTTAAAGAAATGCATTATTTATGATGCCGTGTAAACAAATTCCATGACCTGTACTGACAGTCTGGGTGGAAAATGCTTTTACTTGAAAAACAAACTTAAATCTCTCTCTGTCTCTCTCTTTCTCTCTCTCTTTCTCTCGCTCACACACACAAACACACACACACACACACACACACACACACACACACACACACACACACAGACACACAAATCTTCCTTCCACACTTCCTGGACATTCAATCAGCATGTTTGACTCATTGTGACATCTGGTTATTCCACTGTGGGCTTTTTGCATATCCATCCCATACCTGCGAGGAATTGAAAAGGCTCTGCAAATCCTCGAAAACGGTGGCAATTTCCGACTCGTTCAGTTTGACTTGTGAGTTCACTCCTCCGACCGAAATACCTCCATACCTTTAAAGGAAAGACGGAGAAAGAGGAGAAGAAAGGGAGGAAGAGAGACAGAGGTGTGGTGTGAAAAGGAATGTGGGTTTGAACAGATGAATAAAAGTCCATATTTGAATTCATATATTCATATAATATATGAAGATGACATATCGGCCGTATGTCCCCCTAATACTATTCTACTAGATGGTCGTTCAGTTAACTGATGATGTGTGTGATAAAAAGTCCACATTAAGACAATGGGCTAGTATGTTTTGTACACTAGGCACTACATATACATCAAAACCAATATATGTCAAAACTAAATCAAGATCACATTTAGAGCTATGGGTTGTTAGTCATTTGGGCTTATAGTATGACCACTCAAAATCTTAAAAACTAAACATAAACAAAAGACATCTGTCTCAAACAGTATCAGCCTCTTTCTTTACTCTGTGAATTAGTTCACAAGGCCTCAAAACTAATTCCACAGAGACTTGAACTCTCCAGCAAAATGTCATCCTTTCCCTATTTAGCTGCCTGACATGAACCTCGAGAAGAGAGTTACCGATTTTTGCCTGATTTCTCGTATGTCTTCAAGAGATAATCAGTCATGTTTCTTCCAGTCAGGTCATGAAGAGTATCCGTCGTGTTCTGGGTTCTCTGTAAAAAAAAAAAGAAAAAAAAAAAAAAAGAAGTTGGTTTAGGAAACAAGATATTATTTAAGTGAGGAGAATCAAAAGCAAACCTAATTGTTTTCGAGCACTTTCCAGCAGCAACTAGAGATCAGCAGCAGACTGGAGCGTGTGGAGAGGATCATGGGGGAGAAGACCTCTGAACCAGGCATGATTGTCAATTAGGGAATCACCATTTGCAACTCCCCCTTGCAGCTGGCCCCTGTGTCAAGGACCCACAATTAGGCGCAGCGCGCGGCAGCAATTGGCAAATTCAAACACGCAATTAAGGAGATGCAGACCAGTGGCGGGCCAGCACTTCAGATGGCCAGGTCTCAGCGAAACCACACACACACAAACACAAACACATAATGACACACACACACACACCCACACTATTTAAGTAGACACACACACACACACACAAACACAAACACATAATGACACACACACACTTTTTAAGTAGGTCTCAGCGAAACCACACAAACACAAACACATAATGACACACACCCACACCCACACTCTTTAAGTAGACACACAATCACACACACAAACACACAGCTGGCACAGACGCACACACGCACGCAAACACACAAACACATAATTACACACAGACATACATACACACACACACCCCTTCCTGTGTACATTTGGAAGAGGTATTATCATGATGATTAAGATGATCCTCCGCCTAGCTTAATGAGGGCTCTGTCTCGCTTGCCCCCTCTCCAAATAACCAAATACAGACAAACAAACACACACATGCAGAGAAGACATACACACACTCACCCACAGACACACACACACAGACGCACGCACATACACACGCACCCTTAATTCCCAGTTGAGCCAGGATTTGTCCTGGCTTCTCTCTGCGAAGACTAAGGAAATAAGACCAACTTATTAAACTTTGTTCTGTAGGGACTGGCTTCCCTTTCTCTCTCAACTCCTGTACTGAAAAGACTGTTATTATTAGTATTATTATTTTTTATTTATTTATTTATTTATTTATTTTTTTGGGGCTTTTTATGCCTTTATTTGGATAGGACAGTTGAAGATATGACAGGAAGCGAGGCGGAGAAGAGGTGGGAAGAGGATTGGGAAATGACATCAGGCCAGACTTGAACCTGTGTCCCCTCGGGCAATGTAGCCCGTAAGTGGGGGGCTTTATCGGCTTGCGCCACCGTGCCCCCCCATTAGTATTATTATTGTTATTATAATTATTATCCCTGTCAACTCTTCCAACGGAGAATTATTATTATTTTTCAATCAGTAATATTACAGCGATCTTCGCAGACTCAGGGGTATCTTTGGCTTTCTTGACGCTTATTACACTTTTTCTTGATTGCAAAGACACATGTCAACTATGCTATGACAAGCTATGCAACTTTAATCACAAATGCACACTCATCTACACGCACGTCAAACTTCCATGTCAAGATCTCTCCACTCTCCCCTCATTTGACATCTACACCAAACCTTGCCTGTAGACATCACACACACTACATAATAGCCATTACACACTGGTGAGATCAAACCACTACCGTAAAAACCTGTTTCTGCCATGAGTAATTGTGCTCGTTAATGGCACAGAGCAACCTTTTTACACGATGAGCACAACAGAAAATTTATAACTTTTCACAAATGTTAATTCCTTAGTGTACTGTTGTAAAATAAACAAAGAATTTCCATGTATTTATTTGAACAGAAATAAAGGTCTTTGTGGATCCATTATTCTGTGGTATTTTAGTTAATTGGCCCAGTTATAGTGTGTAAGGTAACATATAGGCACAAGCATTCAGCAAACACTCTAAATTAGAACTCTAAAACTGGATATACAGACATAACGTTCTACACTAGGAACACTGGGAGTATGTCACAATAACAAGGGCAACACGGAAGCAAAGCCATTCACACGTGCAATAAAATTAGTCCCAATTCACTAACATCAGAAACAATCCCCTTTTGATCCACCCCCCCCCCCCACACACACACACACATACACACACACACTCACGGATGCCTTTTATGTGATCACTGCGCCATAATGCAATGACAGAATGTAAACGAGGCACCAGGGTGCTAATTAGGTCTTGGGTGATATACAGTCCAGCTTGCCCGGAGGGCTGCATATGTATAGCAGTGGCGGCTGGTGCCTTTAAACACATGGGAGCACAGTTGAGCTGATTTTATTACAGATTTTTTTTTGTATTATTAAATTACTGTTTTCTGTGCCGGAAGCCAACTCACCAAAATGTATAGCATTATGCACTAAAAGTAAGCCTACCTAGCTTGAGTTAGCATTGCATTCTCATAATGTAACCTGAGCTATGTAACCAGCTAGTCACCAAACAGTACCCCACTTAACAGTTAACTCACAAAACAAACTTACTTAGCATACTTAGCTTACCCAATGCAAAAGTCTGCATGAAGGGATTTATTTACTCTTTTTTAAGGTGCACAGTAAATTCTGAGAAAAACACAACTGGCTCGCCTGTCCCAGCCTATCACATTCACATTACGGTTCACCAAACTGCCGTGCTACCTCCGGATTTGACACTTATACACGGTTTAACGGCTAAGACCTGCCATGATATTTAATTCAGCCACTTTGTGAAATCTTCCAATTAGCGTTTGGAGATGCCTTGCATCCGGGCGCGACAAAAACTCATTTATGAAAGACTTCTGTCCAATCAACCTTGAGATATTTTCACATGTACAAAACACCTTCAGAGCCCTTTCATAGACTCAAAAGACCTTCCAATACACTTTGATATTTTCTGCATTTAAATGAGGTGTAGTTTCAGCTGCTGACGGAGACGGTAGAGATTCTGGCTGGTTGGGTATTCATACGCAGACTAGTTCAATTGTCCCGTGTTTGTTTTGAACAGGAACTGTCCAGAGAGAGCGACTAGTTCAGATGCAGGTGTTATACTGAAAAATATTCAGGAGAGAGTGAGTCAATCTTTTTTGCGTGCGTGCGTGCGTGCGTGCGTGCGTGCGTGCGTGTGTGTGTGCGTGCGCTGAAGCAGCCTTGGGAGCTTACACACACTTTTATGCAGACCAGGTAAACCAGGGAGCTTGGTGTCCTTGTGGTTTAGGGCATACTCTACAGGCTCAAACTCAGACTCACACTCACTCTATGGGGTTCAGATAGAGTATACTCACACTCACACTCACTCGATGGGGTACAGATAGAGTATACTCACACTCACTCGATGGGGTACAGATAAAGTATACTCACACTCTATGGGGTACAGATAGAGTATTCTCACACTCACTCTATGGGGTTCAGATAGAGTATACTCACACTCAGACTCACTCTATGGGGTTCAGATAGAGTATACTCACACTCAGACTCACTCTATGGGGTACAGATAAAGTATAGAGCGGCTATGTAACATCAAGTGTACCCAGCCTGTGATTAACAATATGGTGCTGTTCAAATAACGGTCATCAACGTAAGATGATCACGATTAACAGAATACGATAACCGAAAAGGACCCTCACAGTAAACATGCATTTCTATGGGATTCACATCATACTAACAACGTGTTGCTCCAGAGAGGAGAAACACTCTCTCTCTCTCTCTAGTCGCAGCCTCCTGCATCTCACTCTCTCTCTCTCTCTCTCTAGTCGCAGCCTCCTGCATCTCACTCTCTCTCTCTCTCTCTCTCTCTCTCTCTCTCTCTCTCTCTTTCATCGCAGCCTCCTGTATCTGAGATCTGAGACTGGACTGCTCTAGGTGCACTGCAGGTTTTCAACATATACATTTCATTTATCAACATGAGCGGTTTTACAGGGACTTATTTATACATAGTAAACGTACAAGCACTTTGTGTGTCGAGACCATCGTATCTAAAAGTGGCTGCTATCAGCATCAAATCCAGTCCTGATTTGGAAAAAAAAGAACCCAAACATAAGATAATCACATGATTAACATGAACAAAAGATGACCGTAATGGACCCCTCAAAGAAAGCATCACCAGAATTCAACTTCTAGCTACCATCTTCACATCTTCAGTCTTTCCATCCTACCAACGTCATCTACGTCCTCCTCTCTGTCACTCTATCTTAGTCCAGGGGGAAAGTAAGGGAGGGGATAGTTGTTTTTAATTGTTATTTTTCCTAAATAAAGGTTTATAAAAGTTACAGTTTCTCTCTCTCTCGCTCTCTCTAGTGGCAGCGTCCTGCGACCGTGGTCTGTGAGTAATTTCAGTTCTGTCCGCCAAACATGAGGGGTGGGGAATGAAGGAAAAATCATTACAGCCCCCCGCGCCATGTCAAAACAACCTTTTCCATTTTGTTTTTGCAACGCGCCTCTCCTGTGTGAATGTATTGCTTCAGACAGGTCATTTTAGAACAACATTGATCCTAACGGAGTCCGAGTCCAGGCTGGCCATAACACACAAACCGCGCCTCGTGGAGCGTAAAAGTGCCAGGCCGTGTCACGCCCCCTAAATCCAGGAACCGAAAAGAGGGGGCTGACTAATTGGTTAAAAAAACGATGGGGTCTCCTGTGGTTTAAAGCTTCTTTTCAGCAAACCTGGCATTAGCAGCCGCTAACGCTTTGAGGTGTAAGGAAACTGGTGTGCGTGATAGTTGCTATTTCTGACTCCAGAGCTAAACGGTGCACACCTGGATGGAATCTGAACGTACTGATGTGTGCTTAATACGTACGTGGAGAGCTGTGTGTGTGTGTGTGTGTGTGTGTGTATGTGCGTGTGTGTGTGTGTGAGCGTGTGTGTGTAAAATGCACTCTGCATCAAAGAAATACAGTTTACCTGGCCCATGTGAGAGTGGGAGGGTGGGGATGATTCAGGTTCAGCTGGTCGAATCATTTATGCAGAAAAGCTGGGCTTGTGGCAGAAATGCATTCTACAAGAGCATCTTGGGTTTCTTTCCATGCCTCGCAAAAGAGAAATCCACTCACATTCTTCACACTTCATGTATACATACATACCTGTCACTAGGTATAGGTACTTTTGCGGCAGTTTTTACCCCCCCCATCTAAAAACGTTGATTCAAATGTGGCACATACACTATTCTTTGGAACAAATTATATATATTTTGCTGTCGACAAACACTTTCCTAAAAACTATTTTCAGTGGTGCCGAGATGTTATCTAAAACACACATATATGATTATTGCAAAATGAAGAGTTGTGTACAACACTGTTCCTATCCCTACCGCACCAGACCATGTGACTTGTGTGCACACGACGCACCTTCAGTCTTTTTGAAGTTGTAAAATTGATTTCCTCTACTGCAGTGTGAAAGAATACAAGAACGCATTTGAAAATTGTTCCTTTTTTTTGTTTGACACAAACAAAACCCCCTTTTGAGTTACAAAATGATAGTGAAATAGAACGATCTGGAACATGTTTACAATTGATTGTTCCTTTCAATCTTTGCCGAGGCACTGTACAGTCATCATCACCCTCGTTTCAGAAAACAAATAACTATTCAATGGCGAAGGTTAAATATATCACCGGATAATTAATCGAGTCAATACACTTCGGTTTTATAATAGGATTACACTTGCGTGCTGTCACCATGGAAACAGAACCTTCATTAGGAGAAAAGAAGCAGAAGAAGAAAAAAAAAAAAAAACCTTTGCCGTTTTCATCTTTTTTTTCTGTTTTTCTTCCGCTCTCTATTTTTTTTCTAACAACCTCTGAGTCTCGTCTAGTTCAGAAGACTGTCAAGGACACGTACGCAGAGATGGAAAGCAGGAGGATGAAAGGATACCCAAACTAAACTCTGCCTGCATGTGTGCATCTGGGTGAGATTGTGTCTCAACACTGTGTCATGGTTTATTCAGCACTGACCACCCCCCTGCATCTTTCTACCAGGTCAAAGCCATATAGGCGCAGATGTGCTGGGTGGCCTTGACTGAACTGATACAACGCGCGTGTGTGTGTGTGTGTGTGTGTGTGTGTGTGTGTGTGTATGTATGTGTGTGTGTGTGTCTATGTGTATGTATGTATGTATGTATGTGTGTGTGTGTGTGTGTGTGTCTATGTGTATATATGTATGTGTGTGTGTGTGTGTGTGTGTGTGTCTATGTGTATGTATGTGTGTGTGTGAGTGTGTGTGTGTATTTGTGTGTGTGTGTGTGTCGCCCACCCACACCCTTGTCCAGGTAAGCGATCACTTCATGCCTTGATAGTGGTTGATAAATAGTGTGTTGATAAATAGCATGTTGGCACATATGGAGGAGAAAGAGACACCATCTCTAGACACACACACACACACACACACACAGGTAGGCACACACACACACACACAGGCAGGCACACACACACATACTCACACACACACACACACAAATCAGTCTCTGCACACTGCATGCACATCTTTATATACTGGTAAATAAACACACAGCAAAGACGAAGAAAGTCGGTAAGTACGTGATGCAATCCAACATTTCTAAAGTGATGAGTTTCGGAATGGCAGGCGCACAGAGAAATGACCAGCCTTTATCACCCAAACAGGCCATCAGTCACAATTTCTGTCAGTGAGACAATGCCAATGTATTCAGCTGAAGAGCGTGTGTCAGAAACACTGGATTAGATGTCTTATCCCAGCTGAGCCCAGAAAGGGCAAGGCACTGTCACTATAGAAACGGCCTCCTGCTCAAGGGCACTCTGACATGATGCCTGAGATGGGGTGTTCAGGTGTGTGTGTGTGTGTGTGTGTGTGTGTGTGTGTGTGTGTGTGTGTGTGTGTGTGTGTGTGTGTGTGTGTGTGTGTGTGTGTGTGACCAACATCAGCTCTCAGGGTGCCAGATGGCCCCTTGGCCTCCTGAGCCAGTGTTGCCCTAGAAAGAGAAAAGAAAACAAACAAACAAACAAACAAAAAATACACAAAAATAACCAACGACAACAAAAAACATTTCTAGGGTGAGGTGACATGACTGGCCAAGATGTGTCGTGACATACAACTAGGGCAGAGGAGACTTCTAAGAGCGCTCAAAGTTTCTTTCTTTGTCTGATGCTCCAAGTCTCCTTTTCCCCCCATGGAGCAGAGGTCTTTGAAAGTATCACTCTGGTACAGAATCATGTAAATCGGGTGATCATTTCGGTAAAAGTCCATGCTAAGTGGAGTGCTACTATAGGATATAGGCTAAAATTGTTCGCTAATTCTGTATATATCCTAGAAGCTGTCTATATCAGAGATGGTACAGTCCAGCTAACCTAGAACATTTTTTTTTTTTTTGAAAGTTTGACCTGAAAAAATATGCCAGCCACTCAATTTTTCTTCACGTCGCTCACAAAATGTGTTGGCACAACACAAATATGTATGACCTAATAATCACATGCAGATGCTGACTCAAGCATGTGTGATGTCTATTTCTGAGCCGCGCTCCTGTCGTACCGGAGACGCTCTCGCTGCAAGTCGCTCGCGAAAACAGCTTCCTCTCTGTTCTGCACGCACGCAAACTTCCTCCAGGCACCAAAGAGATAGTCACGCCACCTGAAGACAACAAGAGAGATGGGAGGATGCATAGAGGAGAGGAGAGGCGAAGGAGAAGGGAGCCGAGAAGCTTTGCAGTCTCAGCAAGATGTTCTGTCATCGTGTCCGTGTCTCGGCGAGACGCGGCTGAACTACCAAGAACTGAGCGAGTGAAAGAGAAGAAGAGTGAGAAAGAAAGAGACTTGACAGACATGATGAGACAGAGAGAGAGGGAGAGAGATAGGGGAGAGAGAGAGAAAGAGAGATAGATAGGGGGAGAGAGAGATATGGGAGAAAGAGGGAGAAAGAGAAAGAGATATGGGAGAAAGAGAGAGAGATGGTGGAGAGAGAGGGAGAGATAGGGGAGAGAGAGAAAAAAAGGGAGAGAGAGAGACAGGGGAGAGAGAGGGAGAGCATGACTTCCAATGTAAAAGAGAATCAGAGGGTGGGAAAACAGGAAAGGGAGTGAAAGGACAAGCCAGAGAGCAAGAGAGAGAGCGAGAGATAGAGAGCAGGAGAGAGAGATAGAGAGAGAGCAGGAGAGAGAGATATAGAGGGAGAGAGAGAGAGCAGGATAGAGAGAGGGAGATAGAGAAAGCAGGAGAGAGAGATAGAGAGAGCAGGAGAGAGAGAGAGAGAGAGAGGAAGAGAGATAGAGAGCAAGAGAGAGTAAAACGTCAGATGACACAAAGGTGAGCAGAAAGAATAGTAATACATAAAAAGGCAACGAAGGGCAAGAGAGCAAGATTATATCACATATATATATACATATATAAACATGAAAGGCCACACTCTACTCATTCTCTCTCTTCTTCCCTTTATCACTCTCCCTCTCTTCTTCAATCTCACATTCTCTCTTCCTGCCTGTCTGTGTCCCTGTGTCTGCCTGTCACTAGGTGGAGCACAGTGCTAGGAGTAGCTTGCCTGGCGTCCACCTGTCAGAGAGAGAGAGAGAAGGGTGGGGGTTGAAGTGTGTGTGAGAGAGAGAGAGAAGGGTGGGGATTTAAGCGTGAGAGAGAGAGAGATAGAGAGAGAGAAGGGTGGGGGTTGAAGCGAGAGAGAGAACGTTTATGGAGGGAAAGAGAGGTAGAGGCTATGAAAAGACAGAGAGAGGGTATGGAGAAGAGAGAGAGGCTATGGAGAGAGGGATGAAGAGAGAGAGACTGAGGAAGAGAGCGATGCTGTGGAGAGGGTCAAGGAGGAGGTCGTGAGAAGAGCTACAGTGAGAGCAGGTCACCGTGGCGAGGATGAGGACGGCGTGGGTGCGTGTTGATGGAAGTCATTAGGGGTCACCTCTCACCTCTCAAGTGTGGACGCAGCCACATACACAGTGGCAACGAGACACACACACACACACACACACACACACACACACACACACACACATACATTAATGTATGTGTGTGTGTAGGAGGTGCTGTACAGGCATGGAAACCCGTGACCCTGTCCCCCAACCACAGAGGCAAAAATAAAAACACACATACTACAAATACTGCATATATATTCACAGACTCCCACTTCATATTCACACCAATGTACAGGTCCACACAAGGGCAAGCGTGTCAAGAATATACAATTTATAAAACCACACACACACATACACACCTAAACATACTTAAACACACTTAAATAAGAGAGCAAAACTGTGCTAAAGCCTTTACCAAACTTTTTTGATTCAGAGCAGAATCACCATTGTTCTGGAATCTAGGCCCAGAATTCACAGATTAAACATTAGTTTGTTCCATGCGTTTAGATGCAGCCACTGGAAACCGATGTTCATGCCATGCATATCCCCTAGTCAACACATAAACTAACAAGGACTGGTCAGGAATATCTGGTTATAACACTGTCACTTTCAGTCTCTTGCCTTTTCCTCTACATTACAAAACCACGTTTTGCTAACTGCTACGCTAACTACTATGGTAACTCCTAAACTAACTTCTATGGTAATTGATATGCTAACTGCTATGGTAACTGCTATGGTAACTCCTAAACTAACTTCTATGGTAATTGCTATGCTAACTGCTATGGTAACGGCTACGCTAACTGCTATGGTAACTGCTACGCTAACTGCTTGTTAAGTGAGATGAATCCTGTTTGGGAGTTTTCTGAAATCCGCAGATTACTCTATTTGCCTGTGTGCTGTGGGCCTGTAGCATTTCAGAGAGGTGTCTTGATTTGATGACAGACACGGTTTAAACTCTGCTGCTTCACTTTTGGAGTTGGAGTGAACCACCCTTGATTTGTACGCCCACGCTTCAGTATGTATTTGTGAACTGGGTCAGTATATCTGCACTTGCATATCTGACTCTTTTTCTCTTAAAGCAAAAACCTGTCCCCAAACTCTTCACTGTAGAAGTGGGGAGGGGGGATTCACAGGTTCCTTCAAGTGAGATTGCTACGGCAATGCTAATGTATGCAAAAGATGTTACACCTTGAGGAAGCAGGAGCTTGGAGGAAGCTTGGAGCCCTAAAAAAAAAGGGAAGTGTCACCTCCATCACAGGAGTCTAAGAAAGTCTTTAGATTTCATGCTGTTCATGCCTGACATTGTTCATCACGCCACTTCACTCATTGCGGAGCAGCTGTCTCGTCAAAGGTTAAACTGAGATCACGAACACACCCTGATCCAAACTTCTCTTTAGTGGTGTCCCACTGCTGACACAAATTTCCACCAAACTGTGGAACAACTTTCACAGCAAAACACCAAGTCACAGTGATGCTGACATTAAGGTTTGATGAGCTGACACATGCCTACATTTGAAGTCACCTATAGTCTAATACCGAAAACACTCAGGCTCTTTCGCAACACAAACCAGAATGCATACATTTTACTGTCTCTGAGATCTATGTCTAATGTTCCAGTCGATGGATGGGAACTGGTATAGAACAAAGAAAGTCAATAAATATCACACAAACAACCTCCAGTAATTGTGAGCTCTTGTCAAATTCTATGTCTTGTCCGGACTTGATTCGATGTGACATCTTGGACATGAGTATGCAATAACTACCCCTCGACTGTGAATCTGTGACGCACACACACACACACACACACACACACACACACACACACACACACACACACACACACACACACACACACACACACACACACACATACACACACAAAACACACACAAAACACACAACGCAAACCAGAATGCATACATTTTACTGTCTCCGAGATGTATTTCTAATGTTCCAGTCGATGGATGGGAACTGGTATAGAACAAAGAAAGTCAATAAATATCACACAAACAACCTCCAGTAATTGTGAGCTCTTGTCAAATTCTATGTCTTGTCCGAACTTGATTCGATGTGACATCTTGGACATGAGTATGCAATAACTACCCCTCGACTGTGAATCTGTGACACACACACACACACACACACACACACACACACACACACACACACACACTATACCCATCTGTCACAGTCCCATAAAGGCATGCCTGCACCACCATCTGTCATCTTTCCTGAAATATGAGAGGATGGTGTGATGAGACTGTTTCCACAGGGATGTCACAGAACAATGGAGGGAACAGAGAGGGAGAGAGAGAGAGAGGGAGGGAAGGAGGGGGAGAGGGGTAAAAGAAGAAGACGATAATAATGATGATGACGATGATGGTGATGATGATGATAATGATGATAAATGCTGATCCACATACACTTAAAGCAGGTCAAGTGCAGGTAAAATTACTGACAGTTGAAGAAAATACTCAGGTAAAGAAAAATGACAACAGTAATATAACAGCAATTATAAAATGACTGATACGGTAAAGAAAAAGACAAAAGCACAGAATATACTGTGTGGTGATAAGAAAGGGTGAAAGATAAAGCACCATGTTTGTCTCAAACTCTGATAATGTTCACATTTAATTCAGTTCTACAAAGTGCCAGTGATTTTCTTTCTCGCCAAGCTAGACGAGACCTGAAACAAATAATTAATCACTTTGCAAACTGAGTTGCCCAAATCAGTTGGTTTGAGGAGTGTTGTTGCAAAGTCGTAGTCTCACAACTGCCCACCTCAGAGCCCCCTCCCTCCTCCTCCTCCACAGTGACGACTCTCTCCATCCTGGAGAGGGACGTCAACAGGCTATTCAAGAGACAGAACCCCCGCAAAGCGGCCGGGCCAGACTCTGTCTCTCCAACAATCCTGAAGCACTGTGCTGATCAGCTGTCTCCGGTGTTCACAGACATTTTTAACACCTCACTGGAGACATGCCACGTACCAGCCTGCTTCAAGACCTCCACCATCATCCCCGTCCCCAAAAAAGCTAAGATCACTGGACTCAATGATTACAGACCCATCGCCCTGACCTCTGTAGTGATGAAGGCATTTGAGCGCCTTGTGCTGCTTCACCTCAAAGCCATCACTGACCCTCTCCTGGACCCCCTGCAGTTTGCCTACAGAGCCAACAGGTCTGTAGACGATGCAGTAAACATGGCCCTTCACTTTATCCTTCAGCACCTGGACTCCGCAGGAACCTACGCCAGGATCCTGTTTGTGGACTTCAGCTCTGCCTTTAATACCATCATTCCTGCTCTGCTACAGGACAAGCTCTCCCAGCTGAGTGTGCCTGACTCCACCTGCAAGTGGATCACAGACTTCCTGTCTGACAGGAGGCAACACGTGAGGCTGGGGAAGTATGTCTCTGAGTCCAGAACCATAAGCACCGGCTCCCCTCAAGGCTGCGTTCTTTCCCCTCTACTCTTCTCCCTGTGTACAAACAGCTGCACCTCCAGTCACCAGTCCGTCAAACTCCTCAAGTTCGCGGATGACACCACCCTCATTGGGCTTATCTCTGGTGGGGATGAGTCTGCTTACAGGTGGGAGATTGACCATCTGGTGACCTGGTGTGGCCAGAACAACCTGGAGCTAAATGCTCTGAAAACAGTGGAGATGGTTGTAGACTTTAGAAAGAACCCAGCCCCACCCACCCCCATCACCCTGAGAGACTCCCCAGTCGACACTGCGGAGTCCTTCCGCTTTCTGGGCACCATCATCTCCCAGGACCTCAAGTGGGAGCTGAACATCAGCTCCCTCACCAAAAGAGCTCAACAGAGGATGTACTTCCTGCGGCAGCTGAAGAAGTTCAACCTGCCAAAGGCAATGATGGTGCACTTCTACACCTGCATCATCGAGTCCATCCTCACCTCCGAGAGGTGATTGGCTGCAATCTTCCATCTCTTCAGGACCTGTTCGCCTCTAGGACCCTGAGGCGGGCAGGTAAGATTGTGGCCGATCCCTCCCACCCGGGTCACAAACTCTTTGAGGTTCTTCCCTCCGGCAGGAGGATGCGGTCCATCAGGACCAAAACCTCACGCCACAAAACCAGCTTCTTCCCGGCTGCAGTTGGTCTTATTAACAAGGCCCGGGACCCCCACCTGACCTGGACTCTTATCCCACCCCCACACCCTAAGTCTGTGTTACATTAACACACATTACATTGCACATTGCTCATCCACATTGCACTCCTGTTTTGCTTTTTGCACTCTACTTTCCACTTTTTTTTTATATTCATTGTTTATATATTTGTATCGTATATATTGTGTTTTTTGGTTCTTATGTGTAGTACTTTTCTTATGTGTAGTACTTATTTGTGATTTTATGTTATGTGTAGTACTTATTGTGTTTCTATGTTTTTATGTTTTATGTTTACTGTATGCACCTTCACACCAGAAAAAAATCCAAGTAGGTATAAACCTACTTGGCAATAAATCCCATTCTGATTCTGATTCTGATTCTGATTCTGAAAACACAGCCCCTCCTGCTTAGTTCTGACAACATTCACTTTAGTTGTGTATGTGTGTGTGTGTGTGTGTGCGTGTGTGAGAAAGTATGTGTGTAGTGAGTGCGAGAGAGAGAGAGAGAGAATGGGAGAGAGAGAGACACACTCACACATTTTACACACATTTCACACGTACACACACACACACACACACACACACACACACACACACACACACAAACACTCACACTCACACTCACACTCATCAATGTTTTGTACTTCAAAAAGCCCCTCTTATAAACCAAAACATGGACATGCGTTTGGATCTCCCACTGCGCCTCCTGGCCCAGAGGAATACTCCTCCTTCCTCCTGCATCTCTCATCAAGTAGGCAAATGTAGCCCATTTCATTTCCCTGCCGAGACGCATGAAAGACCATCTTAAGTCATCCCGCGTAATGGCGGACAGCAATACAGAGCCTTATACATCTCCCATCCCATCCCGGCTCAATTGCCATGGCCCCCCACTGCTTACGAATGAGAGGCAATCCATTTAGGGATGAGCCAAAAGACCCACTCAGCCTCCTAATTTGGTCCCATCACCCCACCCCTACCCCCACCCCTACCCCCACCCTCCAGCCTGGTCCTCTCTTCCTCCTCTCCTCTGTCCCTCTCTCTAGCGGTAATGGAGGAGGCTTTGGATGGGGTGGTGTGGGGGGGCTATAGATAGGCACACACACACACACACACACACACACAGACACACAAACAAACTCACACACACACACACACACATACACATTCGGGATGGATAGGGTTCTCGGTCCATTGATTGGAGCGGATTAAGACCGCAGGGGTCGGTTGCCAAACATTCACCTCCTCCATCTCGCTCATGTACGCTGCGCCTGTAATGGCGCATGAAGCATTACCATTGATTTCTATGCTGATGGGGGTACCGGGGGGGGGGGGGGGGAGGGTTAGGAGAGGAACTGCGTCTGGTGGAGCGTTAGCGTAGCGCCTGCCTGGAAAAAAATGCTAACTCAGCCTTTTAGCAACAGCCTGCTGCGGCTTAAAGGATGTTGTGGGAGGTCAAAGGTCAAAAATGGCCCATTTTGAAAAGAAGTGTGTGATGCACTCCACTGGTCCGACCCTAAAGCCAAAGGAGCAATGTCAACCAGGTGCAAGTCTATAGAGTGAAGTACTGCTGAGGTATCCAATACGAATAGAAATCCAATTCTGGAACCCTACACTCTGATTGACCTTCCGTAATGTACAGCATGCATTCTAGAATGGGAAGGGGTCATATTTCATGATTAAAAGTTTCAATGCTAAAAGGGTTTTCATGTTTTAGATACGTTCAGCATAGGTTTTAATAA
>NC_045169.1:19930579-19963079 GCF_900700415.2 Clupea harengus
CACAGTCACACCCTGGGCTCATGTTCTACATTCTCCCCTGCTCACACACACACACACACACACACACACACACACACACACACACACACACACACACACTCACACTCACACTCACACTCACACTCACACTCACACTCACACTCACACTCACACTCACTCTCACACACACACACACACCTTAGTGGTGCAGTTAAATGGCATCGAACTCTTGAGGACACCTGAGTTGAAGGCGGAGTGCCGAGAGCAGGTTTGATCGGAGTCGTAGATTGTGAGATGGAGAGAATTTTCATCCGATTCAAACACTTTAGCTAGGATGCCTCTAAGGGGGGCAAGGAAAGAGGGTGCTTAGCACCGGCATTTTAACACATCTCTCGTGATATGTTTTCCTTTACCTCTTTTCATAAAAACAAAACAAAACAAGACATTTTCAAACTTAACTTCCTAGTTGTGGCAAAAAAATAACTGACTGTACTAACTGCTTGTTATAATTTGAAACGTGTTATAATTTGAAAAAAAGAAGGCTGCTTTAAGCTAGATTTGTAGTTTTCTGACCTTTCTCTCTGATGGAGGAGTGGTTGAGGTATCTGTCTTGCATATGACAACGAAACAATCATATTAAATATGGCTTCCCTGCCAGGTCACAGTGCACTACATCTTCTGCGATATGAAGAGGCAGCGTCCTTGGCAGGTTGCGTTAAATCTTTCAAGTGAGGAGCTGTGTGTGCGTGTGTGCGTGTGTGTGTGTGTATTGTCTATGCGTGTGTGTGTGTGCTCATACATTTCCTTCAGATATATCTGATGGAAAAAAAGAAACTTACCTGCTTGCCAGACTGAATACCAATGAGTGGCTAAATTGATCATATCAGAGGAGCCGTCAGCATGAGGAAAGACAGACGAGCAAATTTGACTTTGACTTCAGTTTCACTCCAACTGAAAAGTACTTAGCATACCTTTCAGTTCCCCGCTTCACTGCAGTGCCCTTTGTTCATTGTAATTACACTATGAGAGGAAGAGCAGGGCATTAATTATCTATGGATTACAGCACTCTAATTGGCTACCCTCTACATATAGCCTAAGACTACAACATCTGCATAAAAAGTGTTGATACATCAATGCATTGTAAGTACACTATTACACATAATGTGTAGTTAAAATATAAGTATGATAACAAAGAGACTAGTCTTGTAGAGAGTTCTCGTTAGGGTCATTTAGAATTTCTTTGGTACGCACTCACCCGCAAGCCTTTACTCATTCTAAAGTGACTCTGAAAAAATGCATATGCTGAAAGTAATTAACAGAGGCGGCGTAATGAAGCAAAACTGATCCCAGACCATCGCAGGCAACACAAAGAACAAAAAGGGGAGAACATCCCCTAGGAATCGACGAAGAAGAAGAAGCCCTATAACACATTGTAAAGACTTGCCCTTGAGACGCTACCTGCAAAAAAAAAGTAGTTTCTGTATTTGCAGGTCAGAGTATATCTTTGGCTTTGCTTCCTTAATTTATTCTGCGTTGCTGCATTAGACAAGAGGACATCAATCCTATATGATGGATTTTCTTTCCTTTTTCTGGCCTTGGAATACCTGTGATTTCCATAGCAACATGCTTTGGCCTGATAGTCTATTTAAAATGTCCAACGGGATCGATCTATTACAACACAATGATCTCCTTTGGATAGATGGCCTGGCCGGTTCAGAATATGAATCAGAGTAAGGAACAGAGAGAGGGGACTAAGAGGCGAACAGAGAGAGAGAGAGAGAGAGAGAGAGGGAGGGAGAGAGAGAGAGAATGCAGAGAGAGAGAGGGAGAGAAGGAGGGGGGAGAGAGAGAGGGAGAGAGATAGAGAGAGCTAGAGAATGCAGAGAAAGAGAGAGAGATAGAGAGAGCTAGAGAATGCAGGGAGAGAGAGATACAATGCAGAGAGCGAGAGAGAGAGAGAATGCAGAGAAAGAGAGAGAGATAGAGAGAGAGAGAGAGAGTGAGAGAGAGGGAGAGAGATAGAGAGAGCTAGAGAATGCAGAGAAAGAGAGAGAGATAGAGAGAGAGAGAAGAAATGCAGAGAGCTCAATAAATTGCTTTGCGGTTGACAGTGCCTACAGTACTGAGCTAGCGTGGGCCTGACACGCAGACTACACAGTCAACACACCCTCGCCAACACACCATTAGGAGATATGACACAAGGCAGACACCCAACATAACAGCTAATTACTAATAATAAGAAAAGATTAAAAATACAATTAAAGGGCAAGATAAGAAGACGAAAGGCAACATTACATGAAATGAATATGACAGCTTGTGCAGTCCAATCCTAGGGTCATGGCACTATGAAGCCCACCACCATGTTTCCCCTGACTGTCTGGAACTGTCTCCTCCGCAGCCTGTCTGGTTATTTATGTTGGTGTCTGAAGTGCTGTAAAGTGATAGCCTAAGTGAGGGCAGATGTGCGTTCTATGAAGAGCTCCACACATCAGCGCGATGTGGGGTAACAGGAGGAGTCGGAGAGGATGTGGAGTCGAGACTGTGGAGTCGAGACTGTGGAGTCGAGGCTGTGGAGTCGAGACTGCTGTGACAGATCCGGCACTGAACACGGAGTCGAGCTGAGTCGCCATGTGTGGGACTGCTTCAGGCTCATTATCTGGTTCAGTTAAATGTATCCGTACTGTGTGTGTGTGTGTGTGTGTGTGTGTGTGTGTGTGTGTGTGTGTGTGTGTGTGTGTCTGTGTGTACACCCACAAGTGTATGTGAGTTTGTTTATCTTTGTGTGTTTGTGTCACACATGCATATCTTTGTGTGTGTGTCACACATGCATTTCTGCATATATAAGTGTGTGTTAGTGAGTAGGAGGGATACTGTGTGTTTGTGTGTGTGTGTGTGTGTGTGTGTGTGTGTGCGCGTGTGTGTGTGTCGGAGGGCATCTGCCACCTCCCCATCAGTCACTCTTGTCTCGGCTCGCAAAGTACACTCGAGTTCTTCCTCTTCCTCTTCCTCTTCGTTTGTCCCAAAGTGCGGAGTGAGATATGGAACTTCTGATGTCCATCACTTCACGCCACCTGCCACTGGAACCTCTCCACCATGGCGCACCACCTCCCAACAAGAGCCAAACTTTTAAAAACACGAGCCGGGGGTGTGTGGTGTGGTGTGGCGTGGCGTGGTGTGGTGTGGCGTGGGCGCAGAGAATGAGTCGTCTGTGACAGATCTGTGGGATGAGTGTTCGTAGGGCGAAGTTTTAAAACTCTTAAATGTTCTGTTCCGTGGGTCTGGCAGCGTGGGCAGTGACATTATGGTCATTTGCCACATGTTAGCGAGAATATAGCCCAGCATTTGGCTACGACCGCTGATTGATCTCCCGCAGACTTCTGAGCGACCACGAGTCAGTGGTGCTTACTAGAATTACAATTTCAAACTAGGACTGCAAGCCAAATGCCCCTCTTGCTAGATTAGTATACATTATTGAAAGCAATCATGGAATTTAACTGCAAACAATCACAAGCAAATAACCACAACGGCTCTAGCTATATAAGACTCCTTCTGTGGCCTACTGAGGCATAGTCCATACGGTCAGTGTAATGTTACTACTTAAGCAGAAACTGAACTTGATGAACTAGTGCTTTTATTTAATAAACTCGGTGAGCACATTAAACATGCATGGCTTTGCATTGGCTCAATGTACTGTCTCCAGATCACAGGTGTAGCCACCTAGTGGTTGGGGGTAATATTTCACTTATCATTACAGTCAGTTCCATAGCTATTGTTTGTTGTTCCTGGGGTGGTGTAGGTAAAAAGTAAAACAAATAGTAAAGTTGTAGCTAAAATAAACTATTATATTTAAGTTAAAAGAAAAAAAAATTAAGTTGTAGCTAAAATAAACTATTATAGAGATATTCAACTGCTTTAAAACTCAAACTGCTCAAACTCTGCTCAAACTCTTCAATGTGTGCTTAGGGCCCTACTTTATATCACATATCCTGAGAAACTATGCAGTTAGTATGCAATGAATCGATACGTTTGTTAGCGGATGCACCTGTGGCTATGGTTGAGGTAGGCTTTGGGTCATCGTGCCTATACTTATCGATACAACGATGGGAATAGTTGGGAACAATTGACATAATTGAAACAATTGAAAAAATTGAAACAGTTGAAATAATTGTCAGTTGAAAATAAAGTGAAGGAATAGGGAGATGGTCCTCCAAAAGCGTCTGAGTTACCTGATGAAGGTGTTCTGTGGGGCACCGTACATCCAAGGCTGCAGGTCTAGGCTAGGGTATTCACGGAACGGAGGAACGATGAGGGAGAAGATGAGTGCGAGGCACACAAACGCAGCTGGCAAGACAACCTGTCACACACACAGAGAACACGTTAGAAACACGAGAACCCCGCCGCAGTCCTCCACTCCTCCAAGTGTGATATTAAAGGGAACTAGTATTGATATCGTCTTAAAATGGTATATGGTCATGTGAAGGGCAGAGAAACACACGTGTCTTTCTCAATAGCCGCCTAGGCTATGCTCTACATAGTTCTGTGGTCCGAGTCGGACCACCCCACAAAATGCAACAAAAATAGTCAAAGCACAACTTCGCCAACTCAAACCCTTTATCAGTGCCAACTGTGCTGCTGTTGGTGTTTGGAAGGTTTTTGTATGCTTTTTCAGTAGTCAGACTGCTCATTTTTGACAAAAACTCCCTACTGCTGCTGCTGCTTTAAGAACCTGTCTGTGATCTGTGTTCATGGTCATGGACATGTATGCAAAGATCAGACATCATTAAATCGATTGAAACACAACGGGTGCCTCCTCTCTCCTACAGACATATATATGAACACCAACGCGCGCTCGCCCGTGTGTGTGTGTGTGTTTCAATCCTTCAACACAGAGATGCAGAGAGTAATTATTCACACTTAAATGTCAAGCAGTTATTTGTGGGTACTGATTTGAATGCCATTATGATGAGGATTTGCCTGAGTTTGTTCGCTTAATTGTAACTGTATACTGATTATGGTGTCTACCAACACAGTCCTGTTGGAGACTAGTTTTTAGCCCAAGGAACTGCAGGAAGGAGGGTATAAAACATTAAGCAAGAGAACTACTATGACTACTATGTTGAATTTCATGAAAAATAAAAGGGACAGTGGAGATATCTCCTTATTAGACAGGGCTAGGAGTGACAGTCCAAATTCATTAACGGGAGGAGTCTCTTCTTCAAAGCAACAGAAACACTCAGCTGACAGTTTCTGTTTCATTACATGATGACGACTGAGAGAATTATTATTAAAATATATTTCGCTCCGCTTCTACATATCTCACAGTGAATGAAGGTGCACTGCTCAGTATGAAATATGTCCAATTCACCTGTACGTACTTGTCACGCCAAAGCAAGTATTTGGAAAAAAATAAGTCCAACGCAAAGTATTTGCCCCTCTCTATCGCTTTTCCTCGTTTTTTCTTTTTCTTTTTGTTCTGTTTCCTGTTTTCATTCTTAAATGCTACAGTTGGCTTTGCCTTCAAGGTAATGCAGGCAAGGACATTAGTGAACATGCCTGGGAGCCAAACACGGCACTTTGGAAACGGCACTAAAAGAGGAGGATTGGAAAACTCCGGTGAAAGCTTAACTGCGGCTCAGGGACTTGTATTCTTCTCATGGGCACTTAGCTGTGGAGATTTGTTAAATTTATTTATATATTTATTTATTCTCTGCAGCCAATTAAAGTCATAAAATGATTAAAGCAAAACACACAGAACAGGCATATTAGTTTCGGCAGAAGCCGTAAAATAAAAAGTGGCGGGCGAGTGGGTGGCAATGGGCTGCGGTGTGCCCTCGACCGTGGCAGATGGCTCGTTCACGGAGCAGCTCGGCAGCCATTTGGCCTCTTCTACCCATCAGCACTCTCATCCACTGGACTGAGTATGGACGCCTCTTCTACCCATTAGCACTCTCATCCACTAGACTGGAGGGAGTAACTACTCTCACTCTCTGGGTTAGAATAACTACGCCACTAGACTGAGTATGGACCTCACTCTCTGGGTTAGAATAACTACACCACTAGACTGTGTATGGACGCCTCTGATGGCGCCATCATCTCTCTCATCCACTGGACTGGAGGGAGTAACTGCTCTCACTCTCAGGGTTAGAATAACTACGCCACTAGACTGAGTATGGACCTCACTCTCTGGGTTAGAATAACTACACCACTAGACTGAGTATGGACGCCTCTGATGACGCCATCATCTCTCTCATCCACTGGACTGGAGGGAGTAACTGCTCTCCCTTCTCTCACTCTCTAGGTTACATTTACATTTACATTTAGTCATTTTAGAATAACTACACCACTAGATTGAGTATGGACGCCTCTTCTACTCATCAGAATAACTACACCACTAGACTGAGTATGGACGCCCCTGACGGCGGGACCACCCCTGATGACTGGTAACTAGTCAGACTGCTGGCTACTGGGCATCTCTGCTGCCAAGGCATTACTGTAAATTCAGTACCTTTTGGAGAGATTTGTTGTGTAAGAGAGAGGGTGATCACATGTGCATGGCTCAGTCTCTGTGTGTGCAGTAGGTGTGTGTGTGTTTTCTATACGTGGGTGTAATGTTGATGTGTGCATGGCTCTGTTACACACACACACACACACACACACACACACACACACACACACACACACACACACACACACACACACACACACACACACACACTTACGATTTGAGGAGATTACTTCATCAAAATCACATCCACTGACAAAGACTGTTCGCCGAGTCTAACGGTCACAACCTGAATGGAAAGGAAAAGACCTAGGTGTGTGTGTGTGTGTGTGTCACATATTAAAAGAGATTGATTGCTCTGATTGCAGTGTAATGAAACACTACAGCACACAGAGCTATGCAAAGCCCCAGAATAACACAATAGCACGGGATTAGCAAGGTAGCACACATACAACCATCACTGACACACACGCGCACAAATGCACACACACACACACACGCACACACACGCACACACACACACACACACACACACACACACACACACACACACTGAGAAAGCATTCTTCTTTTTTTTAATTACATGTGTTCACTGCAGAGCCTTGACTATCATGGTGTGATATTTCACAAGGTAATTACAAATTGACTTTTGGCAAAAGCAAATTAATTAATTTGTGACAAATGTCTTATTGAAGAAACAATTGATGAATTGATTTCAGACAGAAAGCTTGAATTGATATCTTAATGATGCCACGACAGCTGACGACTGAGTGCATGCACATTGCCAGCCTCTTCTTTTCTGCTAGCTTTGAAAGAATTAACCGTTATGAGTCTGAAGGTTTGCAAAGGGCTCTGTTCAAGTTTCTAAAGGACTCATCTCCTTGGAAACCAAAGCAGCTAGAGATAAGATACATTGTTGACTGGTAAGAAACTGATCGTGCATTCTGAGTTTGTCCTCTATGAACTCTAAAAAACTCCTCTAGGAACTTCAGCTTTGTTATCTAGCCAACACAGAACACCGTATACGCCACAACAGACGTGTCTCCCTTCGCAAAGCAGAGCATCAAATAAGTGCAGATACTTCTGTTGCGTTACACGAAATATTTGACTTTCTAGGTTCATGAGTGTTTGGCATTGATGTTGAATAACATACACTTGAATTTTGTTTTGAGGGGCCTGTTTGGTATGACATCACTATGTTGAACAACCTGCGTGGCATAGCAGTGGGTACCGGCATTAAGATGCAGAATCCAAGGACTGTTTCTGCTGCAAAGCCAGACAAGAACACACACACACACACACACACACACACACACACACACACACACACACACACACACACACACACACACTCACACACTCACACACACACTACTGCTTCTCCTAGGAAGACTCATAGGTAGGAGACATGTTTGTTGCATAAACTGAGCAGAATACAGACACCCCAATAGACTTTGGCTGATGACACACTGGTCAATATTTACAGGGGAGGTCTGCATTAAAAACCCATCACAGTGAAAGCGAGACCAGAATTAAATACAAAATCTCCAGCAATTTAGAAAGTTTTCGAACAGTACTTCTTTGGTCATTGTTGATTGTGAGGTGTTTGATATTTGAAGTAGAATATAACTACTCTTTTTTTTGTGGTCAGGAATCTTAATTAACCTCACCTTCACACTGATTTCTTAGATGCTGCTTGATATTAACCATGCTTGTGCCATTCAAAGGCCATCCTGAAAAACTACTGTTGTAGAGTTCTAGAGTTGTGTTGTAGAGTTCTAAAGTTCTGTTGTAGAGTTCTAGAGTTGTGTCCCTCCCTCCCTGTAATGGGTTTCAACAATTACTGGAGTTACACTAACTTATCAGGTTTTACAGTGTATAAAACATAGGGAGGTGCCCAAACTGTAACAGGGCTAGTTGTTCTTTTGAGTGGCGCCGCGTAGCATTTCCATACCTGAGTGATGAGTCCTTTACGAGCTGTGACAGGGTTAATTGTTCTGTTGCGCAGTGGTTGCGTACCTGAGCAATGAGTCCTTTGCGGCTGCGTCTGGCGTGGTGGAAGCGCTTGATGAAGAGAGCCAGGAACTGCCGTCTGATGAGTCTCAAGCCGGTGATGACGGAGGAGCCTTTCCCGTTCATACTGAGGCCCCTCTCCCAGTCTAGCACAGGGGGGAAACAGTGTCATCAACTCTACACGGATGCTACATGCTATCGTCCGGCACAGGGGGAAAACAGTGTCATCAACTCTACACGGAAGCTACATGCTATCAGAGCACAGGGGGGAAACAGTGTCATCAACTCTACACGGATGCTAAATGCTATCAGAGCACAGGGGGGAAACAGTGTCATCAACTCTACACGAATGCTACATGCTATCAGAGCACAGGGGGAAAACAGTGTCATCAACTCTACACGGATGCTACATGCTATCAGAGCAAAGGTGTAAAGAACGTCCAAAATACACCAAGCTGTTGAACATATTTCATTTCTATTGTATTTCTGACCTTTCATCATTTCATCGACCATTACAAAAGCAAAAAGGAGCTGTCTCCACATTATATTACGTTTCCATAGCTACTTCTATAGCAATTTCACTTAGTACATATACTAATAATAATAAAAAAAAGTACTGATGAGTCTCCAGCCAGTGATGATGGTGGACCCTTTCTCTTTAAGATTCTCTTTCTTCATAATTTATAATATAATATAATATATATTTTATTTTTATATTATACACCTTATTTATTGCCTCTTGGCCAGATATTCAGAAAGCATGGGATCTACCATCACTGCTATGCTGATGATACTCAAATACATTTTCCTCTTAATTCTGGTCAAGGACATTTACAACCTATTTTTTTTACTGCCTACATTAAACTCTGGATTGGTAAAAGCTTCTTCAAACTTAATAAAAATAAGACAGAGGTTAGAATTTTGATTCCACTGACATTAGCACTTTGCTTGGTCCACTCACACCTTACCAAACGCCTATAGTAAAAAATCTTAGGGTGTTTTTAAATGAAATCTAAAATGGACAGACAGATAAATTCAGTTGTTAGTGCTTTATTTAAACAGCTGAGAGCAATTGCTAATGTAAGACATGTCCTGTCCCAAAAAGATTGTGAGAAGGTGGATCATGCTTTCATATCATCCAGACTGGACTATTGCAATGCACTATACTCAGGGAGATTGGCCTTACAGCCATACCACACTGAGCACGCCCGATCTCATAAGCTAAGTAGTGTCGGACCGGGTTAGTACTTGGATGGGAGACCGCCTGGGAATAGCAGGTGCTGTCAGCTGAAGCTGGGTGGGCCAATCCCTCGCTCAGTGGATTTACTGGGTCACTGAAACATCGAGAACAAGTGGATACCAAAACTGGTGGAAACTGGCTATCTTTGGAGTGAGACAGCGAACAAACAACACTCAGGGAGAAGCCAAGCATCACTTCATAAGTTGGTGGTCCAAAATGCGGCAACTAGACCAAGAAGTTTGACCACTTTACAGCAGTTTTAGCAGAACAACATTTGCTCCCAGTAAGGTTAGGATTGATTTTAAGATTTCATTGTTTGTTTCATTTATTGCTTTTGGTTGTGAATGGACTGGCTCCAGCCTATATGTGTAATCTCCTGACCCCTTTAAAATCCATCAAGGACTTTACGGTCATCCAATGAGCAATTACTTGTTTTTACCATGGATTCATTTTAAATCAAAAGGTGGTAGGGCTTTTACATTGGTGGCGAATTATGGAAGAGTCTAACATTTTATGTTAGATCTGCTGCCTGCTTGAAGACTTTTAAAACACAACTGAAACCCCACTTTTATACACTGGCTTTCCTTGGATTTTAACTTTTTAATGCATTCTTTTAGCACTTAGCCTTGTCAGACTTTTATTTGTGCTTTTAGTCACGCTGATACGCTTTGGTTTTCTGGTCGAGTTCACTCTTAATTTGTTTTTATGTGTTTTTATGGTTTTATTCCGTTCTTCTATCCATATTCATGATTTTACATTTGTATTTATTATTCTCTTGGCTTATTCTTTTGATCACTTTGAGATGTTGCCTGCTAACGTTCATTGTTATTTTTCCTAACCATTTCCTTTCACCTATTAGTTTTAGTGTTCGCTCATCTATCTTTTCTCTTCTATTCTGCCATTTTAATTGCTTTCATATGTCCTACATATTTTATGTGTTTTATATGTTTTCAGTCCCTTTAGTCCTTTTTGTCTCCTATTATATTCTACTATTCTTGTTGATTTTTATTGTAAATTGATTAACTTCGACTGGAAAGCACTTTGACTGCAAAGCACTCATAAATGTGGCTTGACTTGACAATACTCTTAATATTATACAGGAGTCCAGTCTTTCTGTCTTTGTAATGTTACATGAACTGATAAAAGGTTAAAACAGGACATACATGTGGTCCAAACTGTGTTCATTATTTATATTAAGAGCATTAAGGTACTATAACACTATCAGGGCGCACACACACACACTCAGAGATGCACAACGCATACAATGCGCTCCATAGACCAGAGTGCCGGCCAGTCTATATATTAATGGATGGCCCTCTCTCAGTCTGGCACTAAATGCTATCAGAGCATCAAAACAGACAATGCGCACTGAAAACAGCCCCTACAACACACCAAGCTGTTGGAAAATCTACACATTTCATCAATTCACAGATTGTTACAGCAGCAAAAACCAATTGCCACTAAGGTACCATGATGCATACTATCGAGACATCACACAAGCATGAACATGCAAACATTCGACAGCATACACCAAAACTGTTGGCCAATCCGCACTTCAGTTATGTCATACTTTCACTTTTTATCAATTCACACACCATTACAGGGGCAAAAGAAGACTCGACCCCACCGTACACAAAGTGTCCTTATACCCTGTACCTAATACTTAATAACTTAGGGTCATATTCTCCCATTCATGCTAAAGTCTTTTTTTCCGCACTTCCGGTAACGCACATTTCAGTTACACGAGGGAAGGCGGGCTTATGAAAAAGGCGTGATTTATCTAAAGTAGAAGTAAACTGTCACAACGCCGATTTCTTTAGGCTGTGGGGGAAATGTGTAGGGAAATCGTGTAATATGATTAACCTCGAAGGAAAACATTTGTTTCTATCTATCACATACACCTAACAAAGACGTAAATTAACCAAATGACACATTTGCGAAGCCAATTTAGAAAGACGCGTTTGAGGTGTTGAGATTCATGATTTAAAAACTCACTGCTAAAGAGAAGGTAGGCTACATCAGAATGCACATTGTCAATATCCCAGCTGGAGATCGTGTTGCGTAACCTATTATTAACCACTCAAAAATCAAGTAATCAAACACCTTCCTACCGATGACTGAAACAGACTTAAGATATGGGCATCATATCAGCCACGCTCTGAAAGGAGCCAGATGCAGGGACAGACAGAACAGTAATTGGTTTATTTGATGAGGACCAGTAGAGAATGTGGTTGATTACTCTGGCTTGAAAGTTATTCATCCAGGCGTCTGCACAAGAGTAGTGGATTATGGTCTTCACGGTCAAGTCGAAATGGCTGGATGCACTGAGCGTCGGTAAGCTCCAGTACATCCAAACGAGGTAGGAATACTCATGGGCACCGTCTCTGCACTCGGCCAACTCTACTCTGTCTTTCATTCACATTTCTGAGTTTAACTGTAATTGAACTAATTATATCACAAGATTTTTTTTTTTTGCTGTTTTAACAATGCAGCCTATCATCACATAACATTATAACTAATGCTATTTCAGTAGCTTAAAACCAAAACTTGACAATCAAACATAGTGATTTTGCAAGGTTATTTGTACATAATATATGTTAGAACTAGGCCTACTGCTGGCTTGACTTACAGTAATACAGCCCTCGGAAGCGCATGGCTGAAAAGCAAGATTTTGGGGTTGCTCCGCCCGAAGTGTGAAACTGCTATCATGCCGCACAAATCACAAACTTAAGTTGAGGGCAGAGGAAGAGTAGTTTGAAAAGTTTCTTTTGTTATTTTTTACTTAAGCTCATGGGAGAATACAGCCGTTAATTAGTACTATTTATATCAGTTGTGCTAGAGTTAATTAAATATTGTAATACCTACTAACTTCAGAAGTAAACAGCATTATCACTTTAATAAGGAGACTTAATATCAAGAGAGACAAAGTTAATTTCTCTAAGCAGGCATACAAAAGCCTGGCATTCCTTCTTAAAAGAAAAGAGTTTAGACAAAAAAGGTCTCTAACTAAATGCTAATTTAGCACTTCACTTTGAGAACAGACTGGCTGCCCATTTTATTATCTGACAGTGAAGTATTGAAAGACAACGTGAGATAAGGCGATGCAGTGATCGTGTCTAATAACAAATGCTCATTACACTTCTGACACATACAAATGCTGTGTACTGAAGTATGTGACATCTGATGCGATTGCTTCCTGAGAATGCTAACGATTCTGCATCTCACCAATTCCAAACATGGCAGATTTCCCCTGCTTTTTTTTATTTCAAAATCACAAACACAGCAGAGAACTGACAGTGAGACTCATTCAAAAGCCCAGACAACTAAACCGGAACAAGGAGGTTCACACACAGTTCATGTTGCAGATTCCCTGTTTATCAGTTTCAGCAGTGCTAATGAAGGCAAACACCATTACTGCTTGGTACAGAACAAGCCTCAGCTTCCTGCCAAGGCAATTAATATGAAACCAATCATATGGTGTCTGTGATATTATGTGTGCGTGTGTGTGTGTGTGTGTGTGTGTGTGTGTGTGTGTGTGTGTGTGTGTGTGGGGGTGTGTGTGTGAGAGAGAGAGAGAGAGAGAGAGAGAATGACAGTAACATATAAAAACAGACAGAGTGGGACAAAAAAGGTGTGTGTGTGTGTGTGAGAGAGAGCGAGAGAAAGAGAGAGAGAAAGAGAGAGAGAGAGAGAGAATGACAGTAACATATAAAGACAAACAGAGTGGGACAAAAAAGGTGTGTGTGTGTGAGCAAGCCTGTGTGTGAGAGAGAGAGAAAGAAAGCTAGATGGAGATAGTGAGAGAGAAAGAAAGAGAGAGACAAAGAGACTGTGTGTGTGGTGTCTGTGGGTGTCAGTGTCTGGTGTGTGTGTGTGTGGTGTGTGTGTGTGTGTGTGTGTGTGTGTGTGTCAGTGTGGTAGGTCGGTAGGTATTTGGAAGTAGACAGTGTTGAGGATATTTCTATGGATCAAAAGGCTGCTTGGGAACACCAGTGAAGGTGTAGAGCGTGTGATTTGGAAAACAGGAGCTGACACATCGCTCTCACACACACACAAACGCACACGCGCCCACACACACACACACACACACACACGCACACACACACGCACACACACGCACACACACAAACGCACAGCTGAACTCACTGCCACATCACTTCTGTATGTACCTTCTACTTTACTCGTGAACCTCCCCTTCCGTTCCACTCCAGTGCCGTCTGTGAGAGAGAGAGAGAGAGAGAGAGAGCAAAATAAGGGAAAAAAGAGAGAAAGGGAGAGAGAAAAGGGTAGAAAGAAGGGAGAGACAGAGCAGGGGAACAGGGCGGGGAACACAGGGGGGAGAGAAAGAGAGAGAGTGAGAGAGAGAGAGAGAGAGAGGGAGAGAGAGAGAGGGAAGAGGAAAGTGAGATCAGTCATTTTCTTTGTCATGCGAAAAATGGAAATAAGTATGTTGTCCGTGGGGTTGGATGTTTAGCAGCCAGGCGAAGAGAGTGGGATCGGGAGCCGAACCTGTTTGGTGCCTACCTGTTTGAGGGGTGGCTTGGTGCGCACCTGTTTGAGGGGTGGCTTGGTGCTCGGTGCTGATCTTTGCAGCAGAAATGCTGTTGCGTCGCAACTCTCGGGGACTTTGCTTCCAGTCGCGTGCAAAACTTTCAGTTTTATCTGCAAGACATGGAAACCGTATACATCATACTGAAAAAGCCTGACTGGTTTGTGTTCAAATGTTCAATGACAATACGTCAGTGTAGACACATGGGTGTTTGTGCCAGTGTATGTGTGTGTGTGTGTGTCTGCAAGACAAGTTTGCTGAGGCAGACTGAACTCAATTAGAATACTTTTAGGTAGTGTGTGTGTGTCTATGTGTGTGCGTGTGTGTCTGTGTACATGTGCCTGTGTGTGTGTGTGCGTCTGCGTGCATGCATACATGTGTCTGTGTGTGTGTGTGTGCGTGCCTGTACGTGTGTCTATGCACATGTGTGTTTGTGTGCGTGTCTGTGCATGTTTGACTGTGTGCCTGTATCTGTGTGTGTGAGTGTGTGCGTGCACGCGCGTGTGCGTGTGTGTGTGTGTGTGTGTGTGTGTGTGTGTATGTGTTTGTGCGTGCTCGGCGTGTGTGTGTGTATGTGTGCGTGTGTGCGTGTGTATGTGCATGTGTGTGGGCTTGTGTTTGCTACCTTGCGGTTCCATATCCACACCAGTATCCTCAGCTACTTTGAGGAAGATCTTCCAGAAAGAAAAAGAAGAAGAATTAACACTACACAGAGAAAAATAATCACAAAGCGCTAACACAATTAACATCCTCTAACCTTTCCATCACAACCCAAAATTGATATGTGCAGAACACGACTTCAAAACAAAATATTTAATATCCATTCCGCAAAAAAAGAAAAGCCAGAATCAGAGTAGAAAAAAAAAAAAAAAAAAAACATCTTGTATCGAAATGTCAACCACTGCAAGCATTATTGTTATTATCCAGGAGCCACACTGAATCAACACCATAAGAATATCACTCAATAACACACAACAGTACACACAACAGTAGGTTATTTCCCATATTCCGCTTATATATCCTTTAACATTCAGTAGTCCCCCTGACTGATCCTTTGCCTACGTTTCTATTGAGGTAGAGATACATACTTACTAACCTTATGAATGTTATAGTAATACTTATACTAATGAAGCAGATAGTTTGCCATTCTCAAAACCTGAGCATATGCCCATTTGATTTAACGTCAGATAGTCTTATTAGAAAACATAACAACAAAAAAGACATTCACCATACCAGGGTAACATTCACCATTGATTATCTTCTAACAGGTGATGATTAATAGTAGCATAATCAGAATTAGTAGCACTTCTGCGTATGTTGTGTATGTTTGTGTGTGTGTGTGTGTGTGTGTGTGTGTGTGTGTGTTTTCTACCTCCTCCAGAGTGGTGTCTGAGATGCCGTAGCTGGTGATGCCCAACTCGCCCATCTCCAGGTCCAGTTCTTTGAAGAGCTGGGCGAAGGTGCCATCTTTGGCGCCCGCGTAGGGTAAGATGTAGGTCAGCTCTTGGCCAATGCCCTCCAGGAATACAGCTTGGGGCACGTGCTTCCTGATCAGGCTACTGACATCTGCTACGTCTGTGAGGGGGACGGTCGTGTGGAATGGATAGAGGCAGATACAGAGAGCAATCGGTGTGTGTGTGTGTGTGTGTGTGTGTGTGAGTGTTTGTGTAAGAGAGAGTGAGTTAGTGTGTGTGTGTGTGTGGGGGGGGGGGGAGACAGACAGACAGACACTGAAGGTTCAAATTGTCATAATTTCTTAAATTGTCATTGATTTCCTAACATCTAACTAGGAGGCAAGCAAAGACCCATTATAAATACATAAATAATAAATACATTTATCCTCATACATACAAACATTCCTAAGCATACCTGTAAATATGGATGCATACATAAACTCTCCTGTGTAAAAGTCTGCTGCAGCTTGTGTTAAGAGCAAAACAGCCTGCAGAGATGAATGTGTTTTAGCTTATGCATACAGCTGTGGCTAAGTAATACCAATGAGCTCGGTTCAACCGATAATTTACCATTTGAAGATAAGTGCTTGACTGATTGACTGAAGACAATCGTCGGCTACTTTTCCATTCTTTAAATGGCAGTTAATTAAAAGGTTATCCTAAAATGCCCCTGACACACCGGCTCCGAGGGAAGGGGGATTTGAGTCATGGCCGGAGGCGACTGTCGCAATTAACCGGAAATCGATCTGTCGCCCCTGGAGACACTGCAGGAACATCACAGTGTCACAGACCCATTACTTTGGTTAGGGGTTCACACGTGTCATTCAAATCGACTCGCTTGGTAAAGTCGACTCGCTTGGTAAAATGTGCAAAACAAGATTTCCATAACACAAACAACATGAACGATAGATTAGACATCGGGTCATTATCCAAATTAGTACAATAGAGTCAGAGACCTAAATTGTAAGTGGCTTCTCCATTTTTGTCATTAGTCATTCCAAAGTCAGCCAGCTCCCCTATGGAAGTCCAGGGCCGGATTTCAAGTAAACCAATAAGGCTGCACATAGGACATGTCCCACTAACCAAGGCTGGACCCCTTCACCATGGCAACCTGCTTTTCCCTATAAGCATGGACACCTTTTCTAAAGGGCCTCACTGATAATCCTTACTCATCTAACCCAGCTGTATGGTCACAGTGAACCATGTGGCCTAATGTTCTGTTTAGGCTGAGATGGTCACAGTGAATTTTGTGGTCCAATGTTCTGTTAAGGCTGAGATGGTCTAATGTTCTGTTCAGGCTGAGATGATCACAGTGAACCTTGTGGCCTAATGCTGTTTAGGCTGAGATGGTCTAAAGTTCAGTTCAGGCTGAGATGATCACAGTGAACCTTGCAGTCTAATGTTCTGTTTAGGCTGAAATGATCACAGTGAACCTTGTGGCCTAATGTTCTGTTTTAGGCTGAGATGGTCTAATGTTCTGTTTAGGCTGAGATGGTCTAAAGTTCAGTTCAGGCTGAGATGATCACAGTGAACCTTGCAGTCTAATGTTCTGTTTAGGCTGAAATGATCACAGTGAACCTTGTGGCCTAATGTTCTGTTTTAGGCTGAGATGGTCTAATGTTCTGTTTAGGCTGAGATGGCCTAATGTTCTGTTCAGGCTGAGATGATCACAGTGGACCTTGTGGTCTTCTGTTTAGTTTGATAGGGAAGCTTCTAGAATGCTTTTTTGTGATGTCTTTTTTCTCATCTTTGAGGGCACCGACAAGGAGAGGTGCTTTAGAAACCACCTCGTCTGATATTGATTTGAGCCTCTCCCAGATAATTACACTCGTTAAACTGGTCATGATCTTTGCCGCAACAACATCCAGGAGGGCTTAACTGTAATTATTTATTTGTAACAAGACCCTTTTTGATGCATTTTCTGTTTAACTGTGAATTTGTACTTTCCACATTCTGCACACAAGACTTTAGACACTGCATGGCGAGTGAGATTTCAATTTTTTTATGGTGGAGACAGACCACACAGAAATACAAACACACACACACACACACACACACACGGACACACACACGGACACGGACACGGACACACACTCAAGCACAATATTCATCAGCTATTTCGTCAGCTATCATCCCATTTGTCAGCTATCATCCCATTTGTCAGCTATCATCCCATTATTGACCACAATACTGAATCAGTGCAGGAATGACCTAGACGAAGTTGTTATACACGTTATAAAAAGTTAATTATCGCTTTATAAACATTTTATAAATGTTATGAATGCAATGTATCATGCTAAAGTGGTCATCATACCTGGGGGATCTGAACAGCTTGAGCTTTGACTGCCGATGCCATCATCCAATGAATCACTCTGAGAATCCTTTGAGTTCTGTGGGGATCAAATAAAACATACCTTAAAGACCTATTATGCGAGAAGTGGTATTTTCTGCTACTGAGCTCCCCCTAAAGTTGCGGAATGTAGTTAACTTCGACACCTCTGTCGTAAATATAAATCGCGCTTTGCCCTAATGGACAGTGGTACACGTGTATTTGTTAACTAGCTGAAGGATATGGAACCGGCAAAGACAACGCCAGAAGCCAAAGAAGCATGTCGACTAACAAGGTAGAGTAATATGACAAGACTTTACACAAATATGACTCTGCATCGAAGATGAACACTAACATAACCAAAAGAATAACAAAACCACAATGAAAATGTTTTGTTTCACTGAAATACTACAGCCTATATTTGTTTTCTTAGCGTTTGAATGTGGAGTATGTGTAATCTAATAAAACTTTGAAGGCTTATTTGGCATGAGATTGACGAAGACTGACTTGAAGACTTTTTGGCGTGAGATGAATTTGTCTGGATACGAGACGGGACTGAGATAGATGGCTACTAGATAGAAAAACTACAAATCTCTGTGACACAGGGGTTATACCAATAAGGTTACAGCTTACGTTGGATTCTTCAATAAATAACATTGGCAGGGATGAAAAGTGGCAAAACAGAAAGAAGGCCAGCTCGATATCTGACTTGCATCAGACTTTTGTGTCATTTAATTTCATCTCGTCAACTAGTAAAAGCCAGTCCGAGACCGACTCTTGTTCTTGTTACTCTCTTTTTCTCTTCCTCACTTCCTCCGACAACATCTTCTCCGGTTTCTCTGTCGCCTCTGCCATGCTGTCCACACAAAGAATACTGTGCTAGATTCTTCTTATAGCTAGCAGAAGGGTCTAGTTGTAGTTCTGTGAGGTGGTGCCATAAAGCATTACGTGTTTCTTGCAAAAGGTGTCACACCCTGTCCACCCAAGTTGCATAGTGCAATGCCAGGCGTACAGGGCATGCTGTGGCAGTGGCACAGACACGATTCTCTTTATTACAAGTCAGTGTACCACCAAAATTAATTAAGGGCTGTTATTTTAAGGTAAAATGGATACATAATGTTGCTTTAACACCTCAGAGTTTAATTATACACAAGCTTGGTGAGCAGGTTTATGTTTTCAACACATCCTTGGCCTATAGAGCTTCATTATACTTACTCAGGAAATCAGTGAATCAAGCCATGAGTTATCAAACATACTGCATGTGTGAACGTGTCTGTGATTCTATCCCTATTACACACACACACACACACACACACACACACACACACACACACACACACACACACACACACACACACACACACACACACACACACACACACACACACACACACACACACACACAAAAATGTACACAGGCAGACAGGTGGGGAAAAAACACACACACACACGAACGCAGGCAGACACGCACATTCACATACACACACACTCAAAAATGTATGCAGGCAGACAGGCACGCGCGCGCACGCACGCACGCACGCACGCACACACACACACACACACACACACACACACACACACACACACACACACACACACACATACACATACAGAGAAAGTCTCACTTTCAGCTGCCTCTCTTATTTATCTGTTTCTGCATTGACTCAGCCCCTCTGGATGAGGCCCTGTAGATGAATGATAATTGGTCCAGGCCCACAGGCTCCTGTGCATCGTCTCTCATTTGCTCTCATCGATTCCAGCAGCGTAGGCCCGGCCTCGCTAACACTCACACCAGCATCTCTCATCCCTCGCTCTTTCTCTCTCTCTCTCTCTTTCTCTCTCTCCCTCTCTTTCATTCTCGCTCCATTTCTCCTCTCTTTCACACTGTGTCTCTCTCCCTCTGTTTCTCCCTCTCCCTCCTACCATGTCTCTCTCTCTCTCTCACTGTCTCTACCACTGTTTCCTTTTTCTTTCTTTCTCTCTCTCCTTTTCTCTCATCATGTCTCTGTCTCCCCTGCCCTCATCTCTGTCCTCTTCTCCCCCTTTTCCTCCTTTTCTCTCACTCTTCTCTTTCCTCATCTCACTCTGTCTCCTTTTCTTTCCTTGTCTCTCTCTCCTTGTTGCTTCTTTTCTCTCCGTTTTCTTTTCTCTCCTCGTATTCTCTCCTCCTTTTTTCTTGCCCTCCGCACTGTATGCCAATTAGTATCGGCCACAGCAGTGAGGCGTTCGCTTAGCCTCACACTGTGAAAGAGAAACAGAGAGAGAGAGAGAGGGAGAACTGATCATTACAGTAGGGAGGGGGAGGGGGGGGGGGGGTAAGCCTGGGCAAGGCTAAACGCTTAGCAACACTCACACAGCCACGAGTTAAAAAGGAAAAACATTAGCGCTGGACAAACAATGTCTCATTAAGGCGTTTGGCCAAGGGGCATCCCGAAGCTTTGTGTGGGCTTATCGGCATGGCTGGGGTTGGGGTTGGGGTTGGGGGTGGGGTGGGGGTGGGGGTGGGGCGGGCTCTGTGTCAGGGACCTCCAGCAGCGTACTTTCCCTGCTGATGGAGACTTCTGCTGAGTTTGTCTTTGTGCTTGAACAACTTCATTTGGCCATTATCTATATGGTGTTTTCCATAACCACCACCGCCATGCTGGTGTAAAAACCATGTGCCTATGTAGAGGTCAGACCATAGCTGGAAATAGCAGCGATCCTAACAGCTTAACCCTGAGGCAGGAGCAGTCTCTCAGTGATATCCTTAAAGCAACACTATGCAACAATTTGCCTCTTGCTGAGGTATATGTCTCTAGGACACTAGTTTTGGGATCATCTTCAAGTTCATTTTGATGATATACGATCATGTAAAGGACAGGTGAAAACCCGTGACCTCCCCACCAGCCATCCAGGAAATGCACAAAGTAGTTCTGTGTTCTGGGCTGGAACACCCTAATGACAATCTAAGAAAAGCTTTCACAACACGACATTGCCAACTATATCGCCCACAGACCCCAGTGAGCATGTTAGCAAGGTTTTATCGATGGTGGTGGTGGTTGCTGGTGGTGTCTGCAAGGTTTTTTGCATGCTGTTTAGGTCGTAGTAGTAACGTAATAAAAACTGCTTAATAGTTTTAGACAAAAAAACTGCTCACTGCTGCTTTTGATCATGCCTAGGGAAGATATGTAAGGACATATAACAACAGACTAGGCCAACAGGCAGTCAAGTAACTACATGAAAGCACTTGAATTGTTTACATTAGCACCGTTATACCAGTGGCCTAAATTAGCTTTTTGACGCTGCCCCAGTTGGACGCTAGGGTCTACCCATTACCGATGGATGTCTGGATAGTGAGGGAGGGCTTCAGAAACACACCTGGTGAAAGGATGTGGATTGGGACGTTTTTTTTTTTCGATGCATGAAAACAACTGAAATCCACCAGCACTTTGCTCCTGATGTAACGCAACAGCTTAAAGATCCCCCAGTACCCCTCTGGCAACCATGAACATCCAGAGCATTCATCACTGACGACCAAAAAAAACTGATGTTAAATATTCAGGTGTGGTGATGTAACATGGTTCATGGTGGAGTAATTTCTCATTTCTCCAGAGTCACTTGCAACCGCTTTCAACTGATTCTTCTTCTTTCTTTTTTTTTTCAAAAGCATGTAATGGAAAATGATAAAATTGCCACTGCAATTCTTAAGAGTCCCGCTTTAGGTGTCTTAACAGCATTAGACATCAAATGTGCCAAGACGAGAGGAGAAAAAGAAAAGAAATCTGTTGCGCGTCAAAGCGAAACGCCACATCCATTATTCCTACTTGTATAAATAGATGAACTTCTGATCCAAATTATTTCTACATGACGAAACACAACAAAGAACATGAAGAAACATGAACTCAACCCTGCAACCGGATGAGCAACAGGATGCGTGACGCATAAACCACACCTTTAACGCCGGAAAAATTAAATATCAAATATATATGCAGCTGCTGGAGAGGATTGGATGTACCACTCTCACAGATTGACAGGCCGGTGTTCTAAATTAGCTCGTCGTTGACGGATCACAGTGGACAGTTTACAGACTATAAGCCCACAAAGGGGAAACTGAACCAAGATATCGTCTGGCTACTGGGGTTTAAGGTGGATAGAGAGTGAAGATGAGGAGTAGGTGTGAAGTATCACTCAGACCTGATTGACTCCGGCCCCTCTGAGGTCTCCTAGACATAAAATATCACTCAAACATGATTACCATTGACCTCAGCCCTCTTCAAGGTCAACTCGTAATCTGCAAAAACTAAATTTGTGCATCTACTGTCAATTCCCAGATTATAATCCCAGAAAAAAAACAACAACAAAAAAGAAGTTAGACAGAGGGCTGAAGCTGAGGAGGAGGCATGAAATAAAACACCCCTGAACCCAGACTGACCTGATTGACGGCGGGCCTCTGGGCGGCCATCTTGTCCTCGGTGGAGCGCACCAGGGTGAGGTAGTAGCCGCTGCCGAAACACTTCTTCAGGAAGAGGGAGGAGCCGCAGCAGCACATGCGGCCGTGGGAGATGATGGCGATGCGGTCGCCAAGGATATCAGCCTCGTCCATGTGGTGGGTGGACAAGATGATGGTCCGACCTGGGACACACACACACACACACACACACAAACACACTGATGGTAAACTAGGCACGGCTGCTTCAAACACACACACAGACACACACACACACACACCACCATATAATATGTCAAGCACATACAGTACATACATACAGGCACACTGACACTACATCTTAAACTCAGACACAAAAACACACACTGACACATACAGATACACACCACACACACACACACACACACACACACACACCAGGGTAATTGAGTCAATGGCATCAATAGGGTGCCCATTGTGGATGGTGGCAGAAGAGACACTGGCATGCTACAATGGTATACACGGCTGGCAGAAGAGACACTGGCATGCTACAATGGTATACACGGCTGGCAGATGGCCCCATGTGAATAGTCCTGAGTGGCTTCAAGTGTGGCTTTGAATCCAAACCCCAAAAGAAAAATCACACCTTGTGTATGTGTGTGTGTGTGAGTGTGTGTATGTGAGAGAGAGAGTCTGTGTTTGAGTCTCTCTCTCTGTGTGTGTGTGTGTGTGTGTGTGTGTGTACATGTCTGTATGTCTGTACATGCCTGTATGTGTCTGTGTCTGTGTCTATGTTTGTTCAATTGTGAAAGTGTATGCTTATCCTCATTTGATCAGCCTAAAAACCAAATGTGTACCAACATGTCAGACAACATGTCGGAGAGAGAGAGAGAATGAGAGAGAGAGGGAGAGAGAGAGAGAGAGAGAGAGAGAATGAGAGGGAGATAGAGAGTGAGAGAGAATGAGAGGGAGAGAGAGAGAGTGAGAGAGAGAGAGAAAATGAGAGAGAGAGGGAGAGAGAGAGAGAAAGAATGAGAGAGAGAGGGAGAGAGAGAGAGAGAGAGAGAAAGCCAGGGGCCACTGAGTTCTTCTGGGCATCCAGCTGCCGCCTCAGCTAGTTCCTGTGCATCCAGGCCACCCATGGTGAGCCTGTGCTCTGCCTTTTAGCCTGATTAGTCAGAGAGATGGAGTTAGCCCGCTACCCTAGCCCTCCCTGGGAGACTGCCGCTGATTAGCTGGAGCAAAAGAGAGGATATAGAGGGGAAAAAAGAGGGAGATGAATTAAATAAATAAATAAATAAATAAATAAATAGGAAAAGGTCAGAGGTGTCTGCTGAGACAGGAGGGTTTTGCTGATAGAGAAAAAAAGAAAGAGAGAAAGAGAGACAGCAAGAAGGTGAAGAGATAAACAGAAAGTGATAGAGTGAGAGGGAGAGAGATTGATAGAGAGCATGAGAGAGGAAGATGGAGAGAGGGAGGGAGGGAGAACAAGAAGGGAGAAACAGGGGTAAAGGTAGACAGAGAGAGAAACAGAGAAAGAGAGCGAGAAAGAGAGAGATAGAGATAGACAGAGTGAGAGAGAGGGATAGATATGGTGGAGAAAGAAAGAGCGAGTCCCAGTGTGAAGTCCCTGTTAATGACCTCTAAGGGATAAACTGGCCCGTGGGGATCCGTCACTAAGCAGCTCTCTCCAATCCACCCCTCTCTCTCTCTCTTTTCACCTCACACCCTCTCTATCTGTCTCTTCCCATTCCTTCCTGTCCTCCTCTCCCTCTCTCTCTCCTCCCCTCACACGCTCTCTCTCCGTCTCTTCCCAATCCTTCCTGTCCTCCTCTCCCTCTCCCTCTCTCTTCCCCTCACACGCTCTCTCTCCGTCTCTTCCCATTCCTTCCTGTCCTCCTCTCCCTTTCTCTCCCTACCCCTCTGTTTTTCTTTTGCCTCTTTATTGCCATTCTTGTCCCCTTTTTCTCTCTCTCTATTTCTGTCTTTCTGTCTGCTGCACTCCCTTCCTTTCCCTCTCTAGCCCTCTTTTTCTTTTGATTCCCTTTTTCATCCCTCTTTTCTCTCTCTCTCCCTCTCTCCCTCCCTCTCTCCCCCACTCCCATCTCTCCCATGTCAACTCTCTTAATCCCTCCTCCTCTCTCTCTCTCTCTCTCTCTCTCTCTCTCTAGTCCTTCTCTCCCTCTCAACCTTCTCCTCTGTCTCTCTCTCTCCTCCCCTCCTCCTCCCACTCCCCATCTTGCTGTCCTTGATACAGTGTCACCTCATCCCTCACAGCGCACACAAAAACACATGCGGATAAGATATCCAGTAAGCATTGAATCCCCATGTTCAGACAGCTTTGCATTGAAAGAATGAGGGCTTACACGGTCCATCTGGAAACAAGAGGCATGGGAGTCTGGGAGGGGAGAGGGATGGGGGAAGGACAGGGGTGTGAGCTGCTTTGGCAGGAGAGGTCTGATGGTCTGACTGCCCCCGACACAACTCATCGAAACCACATAGAGCAGCCAAGCTCGCGGTTGATTTTGCCTGCCATTTCCAGGACTTATGAAAGCCCAAAAACAGAGCAAATACATCATCCAGAACCTGCAGGGAGGACTGTGTTGTTTGGTCGGTACGAGAGCAAAAAAAAAGCACACAGCGCTACGGTGATTTATGATATGTTGGAGCGTATTATGGGGCAATGTGATAGATCAAAGTGCCGGAAAATGCTGAAAAAAAAAATAGGAACTATATGCAAGGAGAGATAAAGGTGTGTGAGTCAGACCAGGGGTTTTGCACAGGGTTACACGGGGCGTAAGCAACGATGTGGATATTTGCAAAGTTAGCCAAAGAGACCGTCTGCTTTGCTTTGATAGCAGGGTGAGTGATTTTCCAGTAAGGGTGAAGTAAGTCAAACACACACGCGCACACACACAAACACACACACACACAGACATACATACATAGTCATACACATTCACACACACACTCACACACACACACACACACACACACACACACACACACACACACACACACACACACACACACACACACACACACACACACACACACACACACACACACACCATACACACACACACACAAAAAATAGCAGGACACATCCTATTAACTTCCTGACTCAGTGTGTATGATTCCTTTCCCCTCCTCCCGTGGTGCACTTTGGAAGTTTTTATGCATACGAACAACAGCCCTGATGGAGTCGCCTGTGATTTGAGCGTCTGTGACAGGTCCCTTTATGTAACCACTTTAACCATGAATGCTGCATTAATGTGCAGCAAACACGGCATTTAAAATCAACAAGCTTGTCTTAAATAATCAGGGGGAGGGAGAGAGCTTGGGGAAACACACAAACACACACAAACACACACACACACACCAACACACACACACACACACACAAACGGCAACAGTAGCAGCATTTATAATCAACAAGGTCGTCTTAAATGTCTTAAATAATCTGAAGGAGTGAGCTGGAGAAAAGACGCACACAAGATTTTCATGGTCTAATAACTGTCTCAGAAAATATCACGGTTTCACAGTATACGGTATATGGTATTTCACAACTATTATTAGTAGTATTATCACTTACAATGACCTATAAAGGAATGAAAACTGAAGGTTTTTTTCTCTTCAATTTACTTATATCAGCCCCCTGAGCTGGGGAAGTTTATGGGGTCAGGTCAGGGTCAGTGTGTGTCTGTTTCTGTCTCTGCAAATCAGAGATTACCGCACAGACAAGAGGACGCAGATGAAGCCGAGATGTGGAAAATGATTTTGATAGCACATTTTATGATTGACGTTTAAACGTTCACACAGTTTTTCAGTTATAAACGGAACACACACTTTGATTTGCACACATCTGGAAGGTGTTCTTGAAGACACGTACGCACGCATGCACACACACACATGCACACACACACAGACACACACACACACACACCGATCTGCACGGAAGGAAGGTGTTCTTGAAGATGGCCGAACATGTTTGATGTGTTTCATCCTTTGGCAGCAACTCCCCCCCCAATACCGGTAATAAAAAATGTACACAGTATGATAACCATCAATGTTCATACTATGGTATATCATGATACCCTAATACAAACACACACACATACATACACACAAACACACACCCGCACACACACACACCTGTGCGCGCACACACACATACAGAAACACCCACTCGCGCGCACACACACACAAACACACACACAGACATTCACCTGCGCACATTCACACAGTGACACAGTAAGTGACTTCATCAGTAAGAGAAAATACTACAATTAAAAAAACGAATTAAAAAATGTGTGGTCATTTGTTTTAATCAAACTGTTGATTCAACTATTTATACATTTGCAAATGAAGGCATATTATCATTTATTATATTTTTTTGGCAATGAGAACAGTCACTGCTTGAAGGGCCTTTGCAAACAAACACCATTCATGTGACATATACCCATCTTCATCCAACAGACACCGTCTTATTCTTCAGGCTTGCCTGTCAAATGCTCTCTCCTCTGGAAAACTCCATGGTTTAAAGACAAATACCTACTTCTAACCAAAATAACCACAACAATGTGCAATGACAATAAATTCATCCATCCATCCATCCATCCAATATGTGTCAGACATAAACATCTATCTATTGTATCTGGCTGATTGTCCTCTAGGAAGATGAAATGTCACACAGGCTTTACTGGATAAATAACAATAACAATAATGGCATTTATACATTTTTGTGTCTTTTTAAGGGCGTGCCCATAACAGCGGCAGCAGCTTTTTTCAATAGTTTACAATGAGGAGGGAGCATCTGCACCCAGCGACTGCACCCAGCGACTGCACCCAGCGTCTGCACCCAGCGCCTGCCTGCACCCAGCGTATGCACTTAGCGTCTGCAGTCGCTTCGAGCTGAAAACCTCTGAACTTCTTTGAGAGGCGCTGGTTATGATGCTAGTCCTACAAGGGCGGTGGTGATATGTTGTCAAGGCGTTGTTGTCATAGAAACAAACAAAGCAGAGAAGGAGTGATTCTGTGATTAGGGGCCGAGCTGAAGTGGTCCCCCGTGCCCTGTCAGCGTCTTCCTGCCCGAGACTAAACGCTATATGGACACACGCCCTTAGAGTTAAAATGGATCATTTAACAATCTCCCATTTCATTAAATTCTTATCTGAAATATTTTTTTCGTCACCTAAAGCCGCCAGAATCTCATTCACAGTTTACCATAAAATCATTGTGATTGATTAGTGTCTGAATGATCCCGCTGAATGACATGAAGATGAGACCTGTCTGCTATCACGACAGCAGGGGAAAGTAGGCCAAAAATATCTTGTTTCCATTTCAATGAATCAAGAGTGATATTGAGTTTCTAAATTGTCTTTTTCACTCTAAATTTTAATTTACCCATGCAATCCATGGATCCATCTGTGCATCTATCATAAAACCATAAAACATCAATTTTTCTACTCATTACATTATATATACACAGTATGTATTTTTATACTACAGTCAAGGAAAAAAACAACTAATGATCTGTCTGTAGGTGTATGGTTTTCAGGTATTTGAACACAAATACAGGCTGTAAATAACCTATAGCAAAAGCACACCTAGCAAATACACAGCTAGCAAAAAACACAGCTAGCATTTGGGAAAGCCCTTTTAACGATTCGCAGGCCAACAAAAAACAAAACGGAACCAAAACAAAAAACAGAAAGACTGTTTCAGATACTTTACCTTCTGATTGTATAACAGACAGGATTGACACGACAACAGTCTGCGAGAAGCACAGATGCATTTGTAGGTCCTCAAAGAAGATGAGAATGATTTTCTTTCCGAAAAGACAGGGAGGTGGGGGGCGGCGGTGGTGTGAGCTGAAGGGACTTAATTAGTGAGCGCTTCGCTAATGGATCTGCAGCAGCTAAGAAACGCCGCCCTGCGCACATTAAACATTTGGATGTGTCGCGGAAATGTGTTATTATAATGTCCGCTTTGCGCAGTGGTTCACTGGCAGATCAGGCAAACAGATCAATTGTCTGTGCTGAGGAGTGACAAGCCATTGAATAGTCGGAGATTAACAAGAGTGCTAAATGTTTTTTTTTTTTTTGTGAAACGCCTGACGGAACACATCGTTATGGCTGTCATTGCTGTTTCTTTCTTCACAGGGAGACATTCTGAAGACAAGTGGGAGATGTGTCGGCATGACGACACTCCGACAAGAACGGAAAAGTATATTGGAGTTGTGATAATGAGCGATAGAATGAGCAGCGGAGAGAGAGAGAGAGAGAGAGAGAGAGAGAAGGATTGTTACATTCAGACGAACACAAAGTCTGTGGCTTTTATTGTTTTGTTTTTTTCACCCTTTGCAATTTCCTTTGCTCTACTTCACTGTAAAATCAAATAAAAAAAAAATTGTCTAGAGAGAGTGTTGTTTTTTCTCGCTCTTCACGGGGTGAAGTTCTGACGAGAGCCAGCCATTCTGACCATTTCATCTTTCTGCTTCAGAGAGACCAGACGGAAATTCTTCAAGTTCTTCAAGTTAGAGTTTTATTCCCTCATCACAATGTTATCACTTACACACATTCCAGCCAGAAGCACACACACACACACACACATTTCGTTTCTCTTTTACTGAGGCACATATGTAACATACACAGACCCAGACATAAGCTCTCTCTCTTTCACACACACACACACACACATACACACACACACAGCATGCAAGGAAATATGAAATACCCACAAACACACACATGCTCACTTCCACACACACACACACACACACACACACACACACACACACACACACACACACACACACACACACACACACACACACACACACACACAGACCTTGTTTGTACTTCAGGAGGAGTTCCCAGATCCCTCTCCGGGCGTATGGGTCCACTCCAGCGGTGGGCTCATCCAGAATCACGATGTTGGATCCACCCACAAACGCTATGGCAACAGATAGCTTTCTCTGCATCCCACCTACAGAAAGACAGAAAGAGGGGAGAGAGGGACAGAGGGAGAGAGAGATGGAGAAGGGGACAGAGAGATGTACACAGGTAGAGAGAGAGAGAAAGATGGAGGGAGAAAAGTGAGATATAGATGAAACACCATGCATAAAGGTCCCTTCACACTGTCCAATCATACTCCAAGAGAAAGGCCAACATTTCCCACAAGGCCAATTTTGTATGTTGTTTGTTTGTTGGCGATGTTTGGACAGTGGAAACTAACCTTCACACCTCACACACCTTTAGTAAGCGCTGTATAAAGCACCCTGTGAGTAGCTGATGATATCTAATCTCTGTAGAAAACACTGGGCCTTGGATAAACACAACAGGCTTTAGTAATTTGGGAATTAAGAGGCCGTAAGCCTCTCCCAAATATTTAGTTGTGTGCCTCTGGCCGAGGATAAACGGCTGCCCAGGCATACCAATCGGTATTGGCTTGCCTGTATTCAGAGCAGAGCCATATACACACCAGACAATAAAACTTCCGTCCTCAATCATTTTACCCCTTGCATTCATAGAGCCATGATTTTCAAATGGTTTGCAGGTGCCACCTGATGTCAACAACATCAATTACCCACACCGGTGCAGCGGTAGGGAACGCAAATACAGCAGACGTGCTATTCTGCACATTCAGAATACACACACACACACACACACACACACACACACACACACACACACACACACACACACACACACACACACACATACACACACACACACATTCAGAATACAGTCCATTTCAGTACAAATATAAACTCTATGTGGTTATGTTGTGCAATTAAAAATCCCAGTCTCAAACTAATTCACAGAGCCCAAGCCCTAAAGCTCTAAGAACAGACACAATGATGACAATGGCTAATGGCTTCACAACACCTCAAAGAAGATGGCGATCATCGTTAAGACAACAACTCTGAGCTCACCGGACAAGTTCTTCGCCAGCTCCTTCCTCTTGTGTGGCAGGCCGACGTCTTGAATCATCTGGTCGATCTCGATGTCCACCTCTTTCTTGCTCCGTCCCTTCAAGCGGGCGTAGAAGTAGATGTGCTCCTCCACGGTCAGGCTGAGCCCAGAACAGACAAACCGTACGGGTGAGCAACAAAACAAATCTGGCTAAACACATCTTTGTTCCAGAGGTGAATCTGTACATTTAAGTCACAGAGGGCTAACTGCTAACTATTACACCCACTATGAACTGCTCATAGAATGAAGCTGTAGCAAAACATTAGGGCTGTGTATTGGCGAGAATATGGCAATACTATACGTATCATGATACAGTTTATGATTCTATTTATTGCAATACGGAGAGCAGGGCGATGTTATTCTTTATTTGTATTTATTTTATCTAATTTTAGCAGTGCACCCTTACACTTTATGTCTCAGCTCCCGTTGTTAAATTGGAGTGGAAGGGTCAAATGGCTGAAGGCAGATTACAACAGGGATATCTAGCAGTCTACGGTTTAAACACAACACAAAGTCAACCGCTGTCTGCCATAAATCTTTGCGTGTAAACTTTGAATGAAAAATCGATCCAGTGTTTTTGAGAATCGATACAGTAAGCATAATATTGTGCTATCAATGTTTTTTAGACCCTTGTAAAACATACTGCAGATGCACACAAACATGCAGCCGTCTTAGACCTAATGGATAAAATGCTCCAAGCAACCCACTATGTCAATTCCTAATCAATGAATTTAGGTAACTTACACACACAAAATCAACTATTCCTAATCAATATTTTTGTGTGAAATAAGATGCACTGGAGGCTTATGTTAGTATAATGACCCAAAGTGCACTGAATTTACAGTTGACTAAACAATAAATATGTATATGGAGGAGAGCATCTGGTCATAATGAAATTGCAAAGTGTGACCGTTCTGTCCTAGCACTGTTAAACACACACAGAGACACACAGACAGACACACACACACACACACACACACACAAAGGCGCAGCGGCCTTGTCAGACTCTTGTCAAACATCTGTATCGGTGTTATCCAGTCCCTGTGCCAAATCTATTGGGTCTGCAGTTCACTGGCGTGACAAACCGACCCTGACAAATGCACTACATATCCAGAAAAACACCATCTGGATTTGTTGTGACTTGTGGCCTGCTCGGAGGAGGAATGTCAGTGTGTATGCGTGTGTCAGGATGGTTTCTCTCCCTTCGGGCTATGGGGGGGGGGGGGGGGGGGGGGGGGGGGGGGGGGGGGGGGGGGGGGGCAGACCATGGGGAAGATGTGGGGCGGCTGGGGTTAAATGTGAAACTACCCTGAGTGTTTAAATATTAATGCAAGCAACTTGGAGCGTGCAGCTGTAACCGTGATGCAAGAGTTGAGCTGCCCCAACTCATTACTCTTAGTGGGGACACAGACACAGACACACACACACACACACACACACACACACACACACACACACACACACACACACAGAACCGCATCACTGAGTCAGCGCCACAGCCACATAAACAACAACGACGAAGATGATGATGATAATGGTGACGAAGGGTATTATGATGATGTAAACACTAGCAAGAGATGTTGCCCCCTAGATGATATAGTGCTAACTTCCTCTAAAACGCAGCCCCGTAAAACCAGAGAGGCGCTATGATGCTGTTCTGCACTTGGCATTCAACTGCCCCCCCCCCATCACACATCTTAACTTTTGATTGCCTCAGACTGAAAGAAATGTTGTGATTGTGTGGATACTTCATAGTTCTTCATAGAGGGCTAACATTCATATTTCCAATGCCATGCTTTCAATAAGTGGCAATGGAAATATGGCACAGCAATAATGCTAATAATAAAAGCGGTGGAAGAAAATTGGCCATAATGGCAAATAAAGCCATGGATTAAAAAAAAAAGTCAGTCTCCTTGGAACTCTATGAAAAATAAATGAATAAATAAAAAGTTTTCTTTGATGGACCAGACTCGGTTGTCAAAAGGATTGAGCTTATTAAGACCAGGATCAAACAAACAACAGAGAAAATCATCACTATTTCTCAAACTCC
>NC_045169.1:19968079-19990579 GCF_900700415.2 Clupea harengus
GAAACTCCGACTTCTTAGGAAATGAGAGGATGTGTTCTCATGTTAAGGCCCTGTTAGTGTTTATTGTGGTTTGCGCATAATCTCACATGGAAAATGACATGAATGTAAACACACTTTAAATTCTGGAGCTGTTTGTTTCACAGCACTGAACGCATATATTCTGCTCGGAGTGAAAGGCTGGGATTCAAGCTTGAGTTATGATCACGAGTTACTGCCACTCCGTTACCTTTAGCGCAAGCACTGGTAGCAAACACCTTAAAGGGAACTAATGATGTGAACACAACCATGGGAATCACCACCCTAAACCAGGGTGAGACAGAGGCTCTGATCAGGTTTGTTTGACGTTTACGGTACCTTTATCGTGCTTCAGGTCAGTCACTGTGATACGGGCAAATATGCTAAAAGAAACTAATGATGTGAACAGCCTGAGAGTCAGAGTGTAGCCAGAGGTAAACCATGCTTCATAAGACTGACATAAACACGTCATTAACATGTTATGATAGATATGATACACATCATGACAGCTGATGTCCACTGATTTAACAATATTATTTTACCATTATCAGAAATTGTCTCTCCAAATTTGATATGCCACAACAGCTTAATGTCATATATTATTGAGCTGTCATGGCTTCATACAGTCATAGCAATTACCAATTATGATGACATTGCACTGGGACACCTGACACTGATAGTTATAACTAATAATGACAGCATATACCATCGGCCCTAACGAGATTAAGGCATGTTGTGTTTGTCTGATGAAACAGGGTTCAAGTAAAATCAGTCACTCAAATCTGCTGTGTTTGATGTTACCAGTAGCTGTATGATCACCAAGGTTTGGTGCCAGTGTGGTACATGCACACATCTAAAGGGAAATTAATAATTTGAACACAACCTGCGGATCACCAGAGTCAGAGACTCTGATCGGGTTTGTTTGACGTTTACGGTACCTTTATGGTCACCCAGGTTTGCCAGTGTGGTACCTGCAGACATGTTAAAGAGAACTTATGATGTGAAAACAACCTGCGGATCACCACCCACAAGCAGAGAAGCGAGTCAGAGACTCTAAACTGGTTTGTTTGACGTTAGAGGTACCTTTCTGGTCCTCCGGGTGTGCCTGAGCCTCTGTGCCCAGGTCAGAGATGGCGGCTGTGCCACACCAGTAGGAGCGGGTGAAAGGGAAGTACCACGGCTTGGGGATGCCATACTGGCCTGCGGAGGAGGAGAGAGGAGTGAAACAGGGTGCAGTCCAACCAAAGTGCCATTGCATTTTGTTTGTTCTTCTAATTGCGTTTGTTTTTGACATTGCATTGTTTACACAGTAGGTTCACAACAAGGGCAGTATTCTGAAGGACAGCAATGACTTGAGATGGGAGATTGCGGTGCAGGGTGTTTCTTTGGCTGTTTGTGCCCACAAAAAGATTAGTTTTTTGTACGAATGACAATGGATGTGCAGAGCTCACTTCCTATTAGAGCTAACAGTAACATACATAAACAAATAATACATAAACTATCAATAAGATAATTAAATACCATTAACTGTAAAGATAACTGTAGAGAATGAGGAAAAAAATACAAAACAGTAAAACTACATGTAAAAAACAAAATCTATTCCCAATCTAATGTTCAATCTAACCCCACTCCGAATATGTTTTACTTGACCCCCGTCTCCAGGCCTCCAGGATAGACGTTCTCTATGTACCAGGTGAGGACCCAGTAGTCCCTCTTACCTGGATAGACGTTCTCTATGTACCAGGTGAGGACCCAGTAGATGAAGGCATCGATCAGCATCATGACGATGGACACGAGGAAGCTGTAGCCGTCTCCCTCCTCAGTGCTGCTGGCGATGTTGTGCCACTGGATGCCGATGCCCTGCTCCTCGTAGCGGGCGAAGTTCTCACAGCCGTAGCCAAACGCCACGCAGGAGAGGAGACTCTGGGGTGGCATGGGTGGGAAAATGTATTAATTAATAATAAAAATAATATGAATGCCAAAAAGGACATTTCTCTTATGTGTGTGTGTGTGAGAGTAAGTGAGTGAGTGAGTGAGTGAGAGAGACAGAGAGACAGAGAGCACGTGTGCATGTATGTGTGGTTGTGTGTGAGCATGTATATGTGAGAGAGTATAAGATAAACCTTACATAAACATGATACACATCAAAAAGAGAGATAGCTACACAGATAGCTGCGCAGACACTCTACATGCCCTCATGGTGGAGCCGCTGGGAGAAACATGGTCCAAGTGCTTGTTTCCCCAGAAAAGGCTAAGCCCTAAGCACAGCGCTAGCCTTCTTGAGGATTCACCAGCTTAACAGCCAGGCTTCTCCAGTTCTGTTGTTCCCTTTATCAACTGACACCCTTCGCCTTGCTTGCTTCCAGTACTTCAGCACCGCACACAAACACCCACTCAACACCCGACCTAAAACCAGTTGCCACCATGGCTTTCAGTTAGTCTCCATGGGAGATGAGAGTGGCCACAGATGCATGGCCGGACACAAAGGCGATTCGAGAGTGCAGAGTCATAGTGGGTTGCAAAATGGCGGTGTGCTGGAATGCCTACATGTTTACTGCTAGCTGTAGATGTCAAGATGGGCAGCCTTTACCTTGGTGCTGCAGCTTAAAGGTGCAGTACGTGTTACCTTAGCGCTGCAGCTTAAAGGTGCAGTAAGTGTTAGGCTACCTTAGCGCTGCAGCTTAAAGGCGCAGTAAGTGTTAGGCTACCTTAGCGCTGCAGCTTAAAGGTGCAGTACGTATTACATTAGCGCTGCAGCTTAAAGGCGCAGTACGTGATACCTTAGCGCTGCAGCTTAAAGGCGCAGTACGTGTTACCTTAGCACTGCAGCTTAAAGGTTCAGCCTGGATATTCTTAATGGGGCAGGCTGGACCAACCAACCACAGGCAGATTCTGTTGTCCGTTGCTTATCAGGTATATGATGCATCAATCATCATCAGCCTTGACCTGACTTTTGCCTTTGCCACGCTTTCACACTGACCTTGTCAGTGTATGAAAATCCCAGGCTGTCCTTAGATCACTTTGGTACTGTAAGCTTGAAAGATGAGTGAACTGCAGACATCATTCACACAGAGTATACTATCGCAAGAGATACTGCAGTGACTGTGCACACACTCAATGGCAACACAATTTCAGGAGGTGTCATGTGAATGACTAATTAGTTCACTGGGGGATTGCTAAGGATATAACCGGTCCTTACTTGCCCTCAGTCTTGACCAGGAGAAAGGCCTTCAATCGCCTGCGTTTGACCCCTACAGGGCCTTTAGCAGCCAGAGAGACGTTTCACTCAACCAGTCACTGCAAAACACACACCATCATATACACAGTCTCTCTCTCTCGTGTTCTCTTCTGCTCTCTCACACACAGACACAGACACACACACAGACACACTCTCACACACACACACACACACACACACACACACACACACACACACACACACACACACACACACACACACACACACACACACACACACACACACACACACACACACACACACACACACACGCACACGCACACACATCTCTAATTGTATCATCCAAGACCATCCTAGACCAATGATTGAGTGATAATGAGGAGGCCCAGAGATGACCTTTCCATGACCCCTCCATGACCCCTCTGAGATGGCCTGATTGAGTGGCAGGAGGTGACCTGCCTGATTCCGACTGAGGAGGCTGAGACAAGATTCAGAATGTGTTGTCAGTCAGACACCAGGAGCCTCCTTTGGTAACCACGAGAGCAGACACAACAGCCGAGCAGGCAAGACGTGTGTGTGTGACGGCTGCCAATACACCCTGCGGTTGCAAACACCACAGAGAAACGACGGGATGGCTGGTGAAGAGTCTTACAGCTACCCATCACTAGATGGAGGAGAAACAACAGGGCAGCATGAAGATGCATTGGAGTTCTGCACTGCTTTCAGTACCTCAAATCCACTTTGCTGGCCATTCATATGCATGCAAATGTCTGTAGCATATATATATATATATGTATATATATATATATTTGAAAAAGAATATGAAAGACAAGCAAAACAAAAACAAGACAATACAACAGTTGCGTGAGAGAGGCTGATTAAGTTGAGAAATGTGGGCGCATAAACCAATAAAACCCCCAGGTGTGTGTGTGTGTGTGTGTGTGTGCGTGTTTGTTTGTATGCAATAAATAAACTATAAGAATTCAGTGCATGTCAGACCAGGCGATGAGACCATAGCTCATGCAAATGAGACGAGCGGCCTATTTGTCTGGGAAGGGGAAACAGTAGCATCTAAATGCCGAGGGCAGGACTGCTAACACAGAGGCACTCTAAACTCTAGTACGTATGTGTGTGTGTGTGTGTGTGTGTGTGTGTGTACTGAATGTAAAATGTTTGTGTTTGTGTGTGTGTGTGTACTGAATGTAAAATGTTTGTGTTTGTGTGTGTGTGTGTACTGAATGTAATGGCCCAAGATAAGTGCATTCCTCTCAGACATCTCCCCACTCCAATCATGACACTAACATGGACTGGGTATGGAGGAGAGAGTGGCAGAAAAAAAGTATTTTTCTCTCTCATTCTGCTGAAGAAAAAAACCCTGATAGTCTGAAAGGTGGACACACACACACACACAGAAACACACACTTCTCTGTGGGACTAAGGCAATGCAATGATCAACCGCTAACAAGACTGAGCGAGAGGGGGTCAGACAGCATCTTTCAAGGAGCAGGAACCGGCTTCTGTCTAAAACGTGGCATTTGGCTGAAATGAAAATAAAATTGAAACAAGCCTTCTCCGTGCTCGGGGTGAAGGCTACCAATAACAGCACCGCCAAACGGCACGACTATACATCTACACAAGATGTCTCAATCGGCACAAACAAGGCAGCCACGAGCAGCAAATCTGAAAAAATGCTCAAGAAGTTTCCATTTCTGGCCCGGCAATGAAGATTTGTGTCAGTGTCCCCAGACAGGACACCCTGGGGGAAAAATTACCCATATCACACATAAAAAGACCCTTTTGATGGGTAGCTCTGGGGAACGGAGTCCGTAGGTGATATTTATTACTTTTTCTGTTTATCTCGCAGAGGGGGACATTATTTTAGTGACAGGTTTTCACCAACCCTGTGTGAAACCACGGTATTGTCCTACCAGCGAGAGAATTGCACGTCTCTCGTAAACTGATTTTATATTGATCCGTAACTCAAAGGCTAATTGATGAAGCACTGAAATTAAACCTTCATTGGTCGAGGAGGCGCCTAAAATGAGGCTGTCTATGGAGGGACAGAAGCTTTGATACGGGCGGCATGTTGTAATTTAGCTGTCAAAATAAAATGAAGAAAATGCATGGAGATAATTATAACATTTAAAATAGGAAAAAAAAACATTGTTTGAAAAAAGAAGTCCAGGAAGTCGTGTGTCATGTTCTCTTGCTAAATCCAATCAAGATGTCTCTTTGGATTCTTTTTTTTCCCGTATTAAACCATTAACCCCTGTCAGCTAGGCAACAGGTTCAAACATGAAATTATCAAGAGACCACTGATATCTCGATCAAAATAAGGCCATCTCAAATGCTGCAATTACTATGACAACCATGTGCTCTCTGCGAAGGGTAAAAGGAAAACGAAACAGCGAAACACAGCAAAATATGTATTACTTTCCAACGTTTACATATGCTGGTCAAATCAGCATACAGAATCAGCATACAAAGCATTTGTACTAGTGCACAGAACACTCTGGATTCTGCAGCCGTGATGTGTAGAAACTGAAGGAGGCCTCTGCTGTCTAATGTACTTATATTTTGACTAGTGCTTGCCAAAGCCACGCATTGGACTGCTGATGATGGAAAGCCTAATTAATCACCTGTTCCAGAATGCACTTGTTATTTTTTCAGATACACAAAGAAATGAATACATTTACATAATTGGTTGGTTGATAGATTTCAATTAGAATAAGTAATATTTTTCACATCAGTATTTTTCATACATACAGACTAGAACATGAAGAGTTTTTCCTAAACGTACGTAACAAATACACTTTTCAGTTCTCATTTTCCTTTGTCTCATGTCTTTGTCAGACATTTGGGAGGATTGATCTGAAATGTGAACTAAATATGAACTCTAAAACGTGGAGCTCATAACACACAACTCACCACAGCAATCTTCACCGGGAAGGTCATGACATCTCTCCAGGCGTAGCATAGACTGTGCGGCAGGTAGAGCAGGAAGTAGATGAGGCCCCCACAGGCGGCCGCCAGGTTTGCCCGACTGAAAAACACACTGATGAAGAAGCACTGCATGACGGTGGCCACGCAGAAGACCAGCAGGAAGACGAAGATCACGGACGGGTCGCTGTAACTCAGCACCTTCCCGTACTAGTCAGAAAACAGGAAGTTAGACAGGTCAAAGGAGACTTTTGCACACTCTCTGAACAAAAGGCGCTACCTAAATCCTACAAGAGTTATACAGGGAGGAATGGAGAAAAAAAATGTCTACATACATTTGTTCAGGGGGAGGATTTCTTACAGTTGAAATTTAGCACATCTTGGCAGAAACCTACACTATAAAAGCACTTATTCTTCAAAGGTATCTAAATGACACGTACATACTACACACCATATGTTGCCTTGCAATATGTTATAATACATCTATAGTTATATTTACACATATGTTAGAAATGTGCTTTGTAGTGGGCGAAACAAAAGGAAGTCGTAAGATAAGTGGAGAGAAATCATTCTTCATCAAAACCTTTTCAGGCAAAGAGCACAGGCACTTCAGAACCCAACCCTCTGTGTCAAATTGAGTGGCCCTTTATGGAAGTAAGATGAAGTGCACACAGCGTTGTAAGTGTGTGACATTCAGCCAGCTTGCACAGGTCACATGGTCACAGAACAACAGAAAACATATGGAGCGTTAAAGACGAGACAGGACAGCGTGTTCTCCGTAATTACATGAAGTGAAACGCACCGTGACTCTCAAGGGGAGATACAAACATGCTATTTTAATTAAACCGCTCACATATAAAACTTCTCACTTGTATATGTGAGCACTGGGAGTTAAACTAAGATAGACTGATGCTTGTGGCATTTTAAACTCATGACTCACTCCCCTTGTCGATCACTTAGTGTTTCTTTAATGCACTTTAGACATTCACTGAAGCATAAGAAGGGTTATATTCATTTCTTTAGATTTGTTCTCTGATTTCCGTCTTTTTTTGTCCTCCTCAGGAGAACAGCTTTGTCTCCGGGGCGACAAGTTTAAGTGACTCGTCTCGGGTTCTAGCAACACTAAGCCCAGATGTTCAGCACCTCTTGTTTTTCAAGATTTGCACCTCCTGTTCATTTCAAACTGAGGATGAATTAATTCACCCTACTGTCACTTTTACATTATTATGTTTTTAAAACCAGGCCTGCAGGAGGGTGTCCATCAATTCTCTTCCAAAAACTTTATGACTTAAGTCCTCTTACTTTCAGTGAATGTTCATCAGTGTGAATCAGTGAAGTGAATCAGTGACATGAATCAGTGGCATGAATCAGTGAAGTGAATCACTGATACATATCATTGCAGTGAATCAGCGAAGTGAATCAGTGAAGTGAATCAGTGAAGTGAATCACTGATACATATCATTGCAGTGAATCAGCGAGAATCAGCCTGGGAATCACCTTGAGAATGAGGGTGAGGAGCAGGGCGCTGATGCTGAGCGGGATGACACTGCTGATTACCCAGCTCATCCAGTAGGTGGCGCTCCTCAGACCCATCATCCTCACCGTCTCCTTCAGCCGGGCCTCCTTCTCCTGCACCATGCCCTTGACAAACATGGCCACCGAGTAGACCCATGCCAGGGTCATGTAGAGGGGCAGGGAGCGCGCCAGCGAGCGCAGGAACCTAAGGGGTCACAAGGGTCACGAGGACCACAGCGGGCGGCTGACTCTGACTCTGACTCTGACTCTGACACTGATCTGACTCGTAAATCTGGCACAGGCTGGTTAAATCTGGCACAGGCTGGTTAAATCTGTGCCAGGTTTGGGATAGATCAGTTCAAGAGTCAGGTAATGTCCACGTGCCATATGACCCTTGAGTACACAACCCTACAGCTCAATGTACCTGTGCAAAGTACCCTACCAGAAGCTTAATGCACAGAAATACTGTCGTCACAATTCATTAGGGACTCTTTTCCCCCTTTTTCCACCAACAAGGAATGGGTACCGTTCTGGTTTTGCGCACTAAAATTTGAATTGTTCGGAGCATTTCGACCAAAAATAAATTGGTTCGGAATCTCCAAAGTTGGTTTGCAGCTGGAACCAAACGATGGTTGGTTCACAGCTGGAGCCAAACGATAGTTGATCAACTAATGATAGGTAATCAATACAATACAGCATCTTGCCACTACCGTTTACTTCCGTTGTTCATAGTGCAACGCCCTTCATAGATGACGCCTCCTTGATTACAATGGTTCCGCTCAAAACGAGCGAGTTTGGTCCAAAAGGGCTATTTATGTTTCAGTCCAACAGTTTAAAGGCACAGTCAAGCCATAGATAGAACACTCGCCTCTTTTACCAAGTGATTGTGTTCCACCCCTGTGTATGTATCCCTATCATTATATGGATATGTGTTAAAAAATGCATCGCACTTATTTTCTTTTGAACAAAGCTGCAAAACATCCAGCCTTCTCTTTTCAGGTTGTGTGTAACACGGTGAGCTCAGGGCGTCGGGAAAAACGTATGAACCGAAGCTTCCTGGAGACGCGGCAGCAAATTGGTGGTGAATTCTGTTTGGGTTTGCACAGACACACAGAGGGAGAGATAACACACACACACACACACACACACACACAGACACACACACACACACACACACACACACACACACACACACACACACACATACTGCACAGACACGCAGAGGGAGGGATAACGAGGTAGGATTTCATCTTCAAGGCCCCTGTTTATTCACAGCTCGTTTTGGTTCAGACTGGCTGCTCTCACTCTAGGTGCCGTGTACATTTACCGGCGTGTGCGGAACAGAATTAGTTGAACTGTGTTATGTTATGTTATAGTCAGCAACTGAATGTATTGTTGGCATCACATTATTTGTAGTTTGTAGCATCCTGTGAGGAAGGGAGTCATTCCAAATGTGGTGATGGGGTCAAATCATATGTTGGGTGTCCTCAACCTCTTACAAACATAGGCTAACAACCCATTGTTTAAAAAAAAAACATAGAATCAACACATGCCCTTGAAAGAAGGAATGCTTGAATTATGCCTCTGTCAGTAAAAGGGGATGTCTGTGTTCAGAATGGGTTTTAAGGACTTAACATTTAAGATGGTTTTTAAAACTCACTTGGAAGCTTACACTTACTACCTCCTCAGGCCAAGGCAGCATACCTCACAAACATTTAAAATCCATCCAAAGCTATGCCAAGTACCAGGTACAAAAACCCAAATGAAACGAATGAGAGAGGACGCTTCAAACACAAATTCATCAATACTCCCTGTCAACTCTCTGCTCAAGACAAATGCAAACTGCAGCGGGCGAAGCAGACACTCTGCACACACTGGGAAAGCAGGTGCGAGAGCCGCCACAGCCGGCACAGCTTCGCCGTCGTCCATATGCCGCGTTGGCCGTAATTACCACAGCCTTTCAACGCCTTATTAATGTGCCAAAGACCTGTGTGAAACCATCGTTTAGAACTGGCTTGTGATTGGAGCTTGCGAACGCTCAGCCCTAGTCCTCCTCCTTCCCCTCCCCCGAAGCCCAGGCACCCGGCTAACTCAATTTAGTGTTATTAATGTTTACAAATTGTTGATCGTAGGCCAGCGTATTAGGCTGATGGGGAAATAACATTTTGCCCAGCTGTTCAAATGTACATTTTATTTACCGGGGAGATTTTTTCCAATTAGACTGCGAAAAATGGATTAGTCCCGACCCTAATGAGAAACCATTCCTTTTCCATTTCATTTGGCTGCCGGGATTTTATTTGTTTCAATGACGCTGTTGTTTTTTTTGTCTTTTTATTTATTTTTTTTAAAGGTGACAGCCTGTCTTTATGCTGTCACTTTGAAAGAGAAAGAACAATGTCGGTTTGACAGCAAATGAGTTAAAAGGTCAATTGCCCATAACAAAGTCTAAGCCCTACTGATGGAACAGTGACAGAAGAAAACAATAAATGATCTTAATACGCTGCGTGACCCATAAGGCATCTGTCTCATCCTTAAGGTTAACTTTGGCATGATTGATAAGACCTCGAGGGGACTTAGGACTAAAAATAAGGTGACAAAAACATGATGGCGGCTATTTAGAATGAAGAAGGGGAACCAAATATGGTTAGAGGATATTTCTACAGAGTTTCAGAAAAATGCCCTAGATCTGAAGCCAGTGGCCTGTAATCATCTCAGTGACTTCTGACTGAAGGACGGCACAGTAGCGCATGGCGGAGGCAGAGGAGGCCGCCTACGCTTCAGAAAAAGGTCACTGGTCTTCCGTGAGTCAGAGAGAGTAAATGTTAACATATTAAAAAAAAACAGAGGACAAAGAGAAAACAAGAAATGAAGAGATAGAGTAACTGAAGTTCATGTAGTCAAAACCAAAAAAAAAGAAGCGTTAGGTCCAGACCACTTACATCGTAAGCACCGGTTTGCACAACTGCTGTTCACAGGGAATGATTTGTTTTTTTCAGCAAGCAGATTTAATGAAGCTGTATTAGCTCTATTAGCATAATCACCCACTTTTTCTGAAATCAAAGTTCACCCAGGTCATGCTTGACACAATTCATTTTGGAGATTAATTTTGCAATAATTATTCCAGCTTATCCAAAAGAACAACAGAACTCATCGCATCACCAACATTTGTTTTGTTTGTTTTGTTCCAAAATGAAAGTGCCTGCTTAGCTTACTCTGCCAAAATAATTTATAGAAAATTACTTGGACTCGCATAATGTTTCTCAGGCAATTACTATGGGCAAGTATACAATACACCAAACAAGTAAATCTATTAATGACTAGGTAAAATAACAAAACATTTGCCATCAACTGCCTTCTGCCAAAATTATCTTCCGTCGGATGATGAACAAAAGAAGCTAATAGTCTACTTCAAGGTCCCATTACCTTCTTCATTTTATTCGACGCAATCCTTAACCTTTGTGAAGCATTAAGAAAATCAATTAATATCATTTCTCATAATTTAAATTCAGCTCAATGCTGATGTTAATGATTTTTTAATATTAATGACCGAAATAAAGTTAAGAGACCCTGGATGTAAAGCATAATTGATTGTTGTTGAACAAGCCATACACCTCAGCATTTAACATTCATAATTGATCCTGAGCTTCATGGTTTGTTCATTTCCATCAATACATTATTAAATGGGACCTTAAAGGATGTGAACCTAAATGGAACCTAAATGTAACCGTAACCTAGACAACAGCAATAACAATAAAGCAGATAATGCTAAACTGAGTTGTTGGTGATGCTTTGAGATGTGGTAGCTGACTTCAGCCCAGATCCCACCCAGAACCGACCCAGACCATCCCTTGATTCCCCCGTTCTTTATCTGCGGCACAGCCGACGGATCGACGGATCGACGGGGCTAACCGACTGACCTTGACCATGACACTGATCAGTGCGCAGGGCACGGTGAGCAGAACCATGTTCTCTGTGAACCAGGCAAACCAGAGGGCGCCGTTACGGGCGCCCACGGCCCGCAGCACCTCCTTCAGCCTGGTCTCCTTCTCCAGGACCAGGCCCTTGATGATCTGGCACACCGTGTACATGAAGGACAGGACCAGGAACATGGGCAAGATGCCACCGATGCTTGAGATGAAGCTGGGTACGGTGGAAGGAAAGAGGTGTGTTAAGATGGAAGAGATGGATGGATGGATGGATGGATGGATGGATGGATGGATGGATGGATGGATAGATGGATGGATGGATGGATGGGTGAATGGGTGGATGGATGGATGGATGGATGAATGGGTGGATGGATGGATGGATGGATGGATGAATGGGTGGATGGATGGATGGATGGATGGGTGAATGGGTGGATTGGTAAGTAAATGGATGGATGGATAGATGGGTAAATGGGTGAATTAATGTATGGATGGATGGATGGAGGGATAGATAGATGGAGGGATGGGTGGGTGGATGGATGGATGGAGGGGTGGATCGACACATGGATAGATGAATGGATGGTTAGATGGTTGCAAAGTTTGTGTGAAAGTCAGGAAGAAGAGGTCTCGAGGAGGTTGATGTGGGGGGAATGGGTTAACCAAGAGCAGTCTATCATTTACTCAGGCTCTTGCATTTAAGGGGAGAGTGCAGATATGTGTGTATGTGTGTGTGTGTATGTGTGTGTGTGCGTGTGTGTTTGTGTGTGTGTGTGTGTGTAACATACATATGTGTAACATATCAAAACTGTATGTATATGCTCTGTTCATGTATAAAATGTTATTTCCACAAATCCTCACAGAAGCTCATCTCACTCACCTATACTGTGAATACATTATCAGATTTGATCCTTTGAACTGAACGTTGTCAACAAAAAAAATAATATATTGATTCGGCAAATGTCAGTTTATGAAAACGGACGGCCCCTAGACAATGTGGACTCAACAGGGGATTTGAAATCAAAGCTGGGCCCCACAGGAAGGGCTTTTATGGATTTATAGTGGCGTTATTGTAAACCTTAATATATTTGAGTAAACCCCTCTGAGACAGCGTATCGTCTTCGCTCTCTCATTTATTACAGTACGTCATGAGGCCAGGATGATGCATGATGGGTTGTTGTTACCAAACAAAAGGACTATATTAAACAAGCTTCATAAGGCCACCCAAATGTCATGTCAATATCTTACCGGCAAGCCTGGAATACAAAGTGCCGCATACACTTTATTATCCAATACAGTACCCAATACTTGAGAAGGCATGGATTCCACGTATCAATTATGAGCACAAACCTCAAACACAGACCCAAACGGAGAGGCCCTATGCTAAAGGGTAACTGTGTCTCAGTGTTGGGGATGTTGGGTGCTGTATACTGTGTGCTGCCGAATAAGCATTCCACATCCCATCTGAGCTGTGTGGGTATTAAGAATTCATCAAAGAGCATTTTCACATGTATCTTTTTTTTGGGTTATTTATTTTTTCCCTGTGTAAAAACACTCATCCAATAGTCACACCCTCAACACCCTCAACCCCCCCCCCCCCCCCCCCCCCCCCCCTCCCCCGATTCCTTTCTTGTTTTTGCGTTTTGTTTGGGTGGGTGCAGAATAAGTAGAGGAAACAAAGGTACCATGCATGGCGGGGGTTCCAGCATCCGTCAGGGGAACTGACATTTTGGTAAATCATGATGGGCAGAGTGCCTACTCTCCAGGTTTCCATGACAACGTTGTGGCAGCGAGGTAGGAGAGTTGTCTTAAGGGGGGTGTGTGTGGGGGGGGGGGAGTGGCACTGAATCACAAATCACCCTGCATGTTTTATTAATTTAGATTTTTGTTTGTTTTTTCTTCTTTCTTTATTTTCTCTCTTTTATTTGGGCGAGCCTCTCACTTTGTAATGATTTAGCGGAGCTGACAACCCTCGTAATCGTAACATCCAGCCCAGCGATGGGAGCCGCACCTCACGCCTCCCATGGGAGGATAAAAGCACTTTTAAAGTCAATATAACATGGCAGGCCCCACACCTCATATTAATTGCAGATTACAGCACAATTCACTGGGGCCGAACAGAGCCCATTTACCCGATGAGAGGAGTCTTTTACAGGCCCCTCACCTGCCCTCGCGCCTCCAGCCTGCGCTGCGCTGGAGAGACAAACCACCGCCAGGACTGAGACGCACTCCCCTCTCTCTTTTCTTACTTTGTTATTCATTCACTTTGTTTACTTTTCTTTTGTCTCTTTATGTTCTTCCAGTATTTTCTTGTTTTCTTCCTGTTGTCTTTCCTTCGTTCTTTGTTTCTTTCTTTCTTCGATCCATGCTTTCTCTTCCTTTGTTTGCTTGCTTGAACACTTCATGTCTGTCCTTCTCTTATTTTTGACTCTGCCTTTCATGAAGCATCTCTTCATTTCATTTTCTCCTCTGCCCTAGTGCTTGTTCGTTGGCCTTCTCTTGTAGACCTCTAATGTTGCTCGTTCACATCACGGAGTAGGCAGCCCACGTTGACTTAGGTCTCCAAAATCAACATATCAATTACTTTGAGCAGCGACCACCACTAGGATAATGCACACACTATTTCCTGTGCGGATCCTTCAGAAATCAGACATTTAAGTCTGATGTCTATTCATGTCATTTATGGCTATTTAATGTTTTTTCTGGAATTTCTTTCTCAAAAACCACACAATAATCCCTATGTATGTAAATAATGACAGTAATAGATTCACAATGTCAAGAGGCCATGTGACAAGATGAAAGCACAGCTTTTTTGTACAGCTTTCAGAATTATTAAATGGTTATTTTTATTTCATTTTATAATTTATTTTTTTGAAGTACGAACACTAAATTGCCTAAATTAGTTCCGCATAAAAGCACTGTTGGACGCAGCATCGGAAATCAATGACAATTCCGACGAGGCCTTCCAAAACTCTCCTGAGCGTCTTCCAGCACTACTTAAGGGTAATGGGCACACACACTCAAGCCGGGTCCAAAGAGTTCCTAATGGAACCCTGTGGCTCTGCTCAAGACAACACAAGGAGCCGGTTTGGGGATTCTCTGTGCTGCTAAGTCTGAGCTGGCCGACACTGACGGACGGCCCCAACACACACACACACACACGTCCGCACGTCTCTGCAGCAGCATCCCCGTTCTGTTCTCTCTCATGCCTCCTTTGTCCTTCACCACTCGTTCCTCTGGCCGATGGCCTCCTCACACTGGACGACTCATTTTCTGCAATTGGGTTGTTATTTTGGTGTTTGTTTATCTCTCCCTCTATCTCTCGTCCTGTGTCTGTCCATCACTCTCTTAAATCATGCTAATTTTGCATTCTCACCAACAGCGGTCCTTTGCTGTTTCCTCACACTCTTCACCAATCATCCCTTTCTTCCTCTCCTCTCACTCACTCTTCACTATTCATCCCTTTCTTCCACTCCTCTCACTCACTCTTCACCAATCATCCCTTTCTTCTACTTCTCTCACTCACTCTTCACCATTCATCCCTTTCTTCCTCTCCTCTCACTCACTCTTCACCATTCATCCCTTTCTTCCACTCCTCTCTCTCACTCTTCACCAATCATCCCTTTCTTCCTCTCCTCTCACTCACTCTTCACCATTCATCCCTTTCTTCCACTCCTCTCTCTCACTCTTCACCATTCATCCCTTTCTTCCTCTCATCTCTCTCACTCTTCACCATTCATCCCTTTCTTCCACTCCTCTCACTCACTCTTCACTATTCATCCCTTTCTTCCTCTCCTCTCACTCACTCTTCACCATTCATCCCTTTCTTCCACTCCTCTCTCTCACTCTTCACCATTCATCCCTTTCTTCCTCTCCTCTCACTCACTCTTCACTATTCATCCCTTTCTTCCACTCCTCTCACTCACTCTTCACCATTCATCCCTTTCTTCCCCTCCTCTCCATGTCTTAATTCCTCCCTAATAGGCTCCAGTCTCTCCTTCCATCCTGGCGTCAACCACCGCTGTGACAGCGAGGTCACCGGGGTCACCCACGGAGCGCTTAACGCGGAGAGCCTTTGCTCCGGGGGCCACATATCCCGTTTCTTATTGAGGGACTGCTGCTCCGAACAGGAAGCCAAAAAGAGTCACCAGAGGGGATCTCTTTTCAGGTCCGACCGGGGGGAAGTGACAGTGGAAAACACAACGGAAAACAAACTGGAAAGCGATCCCAGCCTCTGATCTTGGGAAAACAAATTGATTTGGTAAGTTACTTTGGCACCTGGATATTGTGGGCTATTAAGACGTTATCCGTAACAGGTATAGAACAAAGACAATTCATCATTTTCACCACCATCATCATCACCACCACCACCACCATACAGGATTCTTTATCATCGATTATTTCCTTGTAAGTATTTATGTTAATAAACATAACCCATTAGAACTTCATAGGATACCGACTTTATCATCACTCCATCTTTGAATGAGCTAGAAATTCCAGCCGTCAAGACATCAAGCTGATTCGAAAAACGATTCACTGACATCTCAACTTGCTCAACAGGGAATCACAATCACTGAATTAACCCAAGAGCCGAGCACGCGTAAGACCAGGTGCACAATTTAGTGACTCCTGATGTGGGCGATCAAGACTTAATCCCTACAGGTATAGGAGCACTCATCACCATAATCATACAGCATACTTTATAATCACCACGTATTTATGCATGTAGGATGGGCAGAGGATAATGAAATATTAGCACTCCATCTGTGATAAGTTAAGGATTCCAGACTTCAAGATTGAAAAATGATTTACTGAAATGTCAACCTTCACAACATCTGGTGCATGTCAAAACACTGGGAGATCTTGTTGTGAGACTAAACGGTGAGCCCGGTATGTTACTATGCTTGCGTGAGACACGCATAGGTCGTCAGTCTAAATGGTGAGCCCGGTATGTTTCTATATTTGCGTGAGACATTGGGAGACACTGTTTTCAGTCTAAACGGTGAGCCCGGTATGTTTCTATGTTTGCGTGAGACATTGGGAGACACTGTTTTCAGTCTAAACGGTGAGCCCGGTATGTTTCTATGCTTGCGTGAGACACGCATAGGTGAAATGCTGTCGTGGCTCAGTCATCTCTGCACTACTCAGTCATGCACAACATGTTCCACTGTCATATCCTTGCTGTCCTTTGCCGTTGAATAATGTGTCCTCCATCGATCCACTGAATTCAAGGAGTACAAAGGCTTCGAGGCTACATGTAGAATCCTTTTCACCGGCAACCCAGCCCTGACCTCAGCCTTGTGGGGGGGCCATGGTGAAGGAGGGTTTCAAAAACACTCGAATTTCATGAAGCACAGCCGTATCACAGCTTCGCTTTTTTTTTTTTACAGCCGACGGGGATGTGAGGTTTAAATGTAAATAGACTTGCAATGCACAGAATTGTTTTCTCACACTTCTACTAATGAATCATTTCATGGTAGTGCACTTAAGTTGCACAAAATTAGCCTAAAATGTATATTAAGACGTAAAGATCTTTTATTTCCTTTCAGCCCGTACGTACGGAGCTGCAGAGTTGCAGAGCCAAAGCCCTTTTCTTAAAACTAGTTCATTAAGAATTGTTTCAGTTGATTTGTTCAAAACCAAGCTGTCCATGAATCTAATGAGGTAGGATTGTCGTCTTAATTCCCACTTTCTCTCAGAGTTCATGCCCACTCTGAGTACAGCATCTCCACAAACAGTAAAACTCCCAAGGCTGAATGCCAGACCCAAAGCCATTTTTTTAAAAATGATTATTGCTTCTGTTGGTTCATTAAGAACCACGATGCTGTCATCATATATATATGTATATATATGAATTAAAACATTTAAAATGATACTACTTTACTCTCAGAGGCAGGAATTTGTGCTCAACTTCCCAGATAGCCACCCTGCCACTGCCAGCTGGATTTGAATACCTGCTGATCTGTGTAGGTTTTTCCCTCGCCCGTCTCCTTGCTTTCAGAGGCGGAAGGGTCAGCACCTACCAAAGCGTGCGATACACGCAGCAAGCGGCTTGACCTCAGAGGCCAGGAATCCATAAGGGACCCACCGGCAGAGGAGCCAGCCAGATTACTCCTGTATATTTACAGCATCAGTAAAGTGTGGAATAAAGTGGTGAATGCAAATGTGTATATCACCTTTAAAAAAAACTAAAACTAAAACAAACAAAGAGTAAACTATCTTTTACATTTACTCAGTAAGGATGGAAGCAAGGGTGGAAGAGACAGGGAGTGAATGGAGAGCGATGGAGAGGGCAACAGGCAACATCTGAGGCCTGTCTCTGCCCCGCGGGTAGGGCAGGTCACGGGGAGGGAGTCACAACCCCCTCGCTGATTATGGAGCCAAGAGGAGCGAGGAGCTGCAGGTTGACCCAGGGATGTATGGCTAAGGAATGCAACAACAGAGTGGGGAGAGAGAGCAGAGAGCATCGAGAGCAGAGAGGATTACTCTTGGGATGGGAGAAGAAGCGCAGGCCTGAATGCTTTGGCGATGGCGTGGGCTGCAAGATGGAGGATTGTGCTGGAGTCGGCTTGGCATTCAGGGTTAGTCCATTGACTGAGATGAAAGCAACTGTCTATTCCGACGAAAAGAGACGCAATGAAAACAACTCCATGAATCATCGCTTCATCAAACAGCTAGACACTTCCCAGAATGCCCTGCGGCTTACTGCTTCTACCATTTTTATACCGGTGAGTGTGCATGCTGGACTCCTCTCGGTTATAGACGGAGAGCTCAATATGCTTCCCTATGATCTGAGCTCCTACAGATCGCAGTCTCTCTGCTCGCTATTATCATCATTCTACTTCTCCCTTCCAGGTGAAGCATCTTTTACAAGTGCTAATAACTCATCTGTGGAAGGAATGAAGAAGGAGATAAACAGATGGATAAAAAACAAAATGGGGGCCCCCCAAAAATTTGCCAGATCTTTAAATTACATTTTAAATTCAGATTAGGGACCGTTTCTCTAAAACTGAAAAATGGCCCCTCGCCACTTACCGATAGAACATCGGAATGTAAAATGCCTTTCAGTGCATTCATGACTGGTTTTCCGAGGACAAAAACATAAAACAGAAAAAAAAAGAATAAAAACCATAGGCAGAGAAAGGACCTTTCTACTCACGCTTCATTGAACCTTTTGTGCATCATCCCTTCGCAATTCCACTCTCAATTATTTATGAATGAAATAACAGTTTTCGAGTGTTAATAATTAATGCTGAACGCCCAGTGGCTAGACGAGGGGGGGGGGGACGGGGGACGGGGGGGAAAGAGTAAATGGCTGTGGGACCTGGGGTATTGCAGTGCTTTATAGCTCTCGTTCATCTCTCCATGATCATTAATCCTTTGTTTTGCAGGGGAGGGCAAATGCGGAGTGGAGCGGGTGGCCAGCGGTACGTCGCGACAGGCAGGCAGGTTAGATTGCCTCCTCCTCGTCTGCTCACACGGCGCGGGGAAAATAAATCATAAAAAAGGAGAATGTTAGGTTGGTACCCCACCGCTCCAGAACGCCATTACAAAGTAGCATTATCAGAGGCGAAAGGGCACGGTGCGAACCTCTGTCTGTTATTATCTGAGGCGGGGATCGGCTGGTGAGGAAACAGTACCTTTGCTAGCGCTTGGATTAGGCTCTGACTGAAATGGCATGCTGAGTGAGTGAGGCTTGGTCACTGTTTGACCGGGGGGGCATTAAGAAAATCCATGGAAAATGATTGCAATCTGCTTGGTTGCCACTTGGTCGATAAGGACATTAGTTCTTAAGCAAATGCGGACACTATCTGCCTTCCCTGTCCATGGTCATGCAGATGTTTCCAAGACAACCGTACAACAGAACAGACCTCTGCAGTTCCATTGGAAGAGAAACAAGTAAATCAATATTTCACGGTGGTTGTTACTGTAGACAGAGGACATTTCTACCACTTTTCACTGTTTTTTATTCGTTTTTTAAATGCAGTAGGTCATTCTTTTATTGCTCTTTTCTACCTTGTTTTCGGTGTGTATATTTCCCACCGTTACCCCTGTTAAGCCACACTGTTTGTTAAAAAGCTTTGTGCACATTAAGTATTTATGCTGACCAATGCCTTTCAACCCAAAAACTACTTTCATCCCCCCCACTCCCTCCAAAGCACACATAACTGGACTTAAAAAATAATTTGACAAAGAAATAAAAGAACAACAGAAAGAAAATACAAAATGAGACGGGAAAGGAAAATGTGCGAAAGCAAAACAGAGATTTTTTCTATAGGGACACAAAATGGTTGCAGGTGATGGATAAAGCCATTATCCTGGTCCCAGGGCCTTGTGAGTGGAGACTTCAGTTGTGTGTGCCGTGCAGGCCAAGAGGAATACTGCCTCTTTCCCACCTTAATGAAGCAGCAGCCTCAGATTCGTGCATTTTCTGCTTTTGTACTCACGCGTCGTCGACATAGCAGGGGTACGGAATCTGCTGGGCGAACACTCCGAGGGGTTGGGACTTGCCCGTGTGCATCTGGACAATCCCGCGGTCAATCATGTCCTGCAGGTAGGCGAACCCCCCCCACACGTAGCGCATGTCGTTAAAAGAGTTGTCTCGGGCCCCCGGGTACCATGACCTTATTAAACAAGGAGAAATGATTGTCAGTGTGGAGCAGAGACCTGCTCCCGGCCCCGCCCCGGCCCCGCCCCCGCCCCGCCTCACACACGTACACATGCGGGGAAAACAGACAGAGTCCGGGAAGGTAGTAAAAGATATGGTGAGACATTATCACCCCCCCTACGTGTTTGTGTTTCCCCTGACGGCCGTTGTTGTGAGCAACTTCATACATTGGATTTACAAAGGCGGCATGAACAGCACAGCCTGTCTAGTAATAATCTGTTGACTGACTGACAGTACACTTTTTTTTATATATATATGACTCTTGTTTATTTAGTGAAATATGTTATATGCCCTGGAGCTAGACCTGTCTTTTTTTTGTATCTTTTTTTTACATTTTAGATTCCGTTTGAGACATTTTAGATGTCCTGGAGGCAAAACCAGACACTTGTCAATGTGTCAATGTCGGATTAATCCTACCTGTCTTTAATCTTATTGCTTCTCTCCACATCTTCGATGTCCATTCTTATCTTGTACTTGACAAAAGCCGGCAGCTGAGTGGCGTTGGCGTCGAGGCCTTCCACCACCACCCCTGCCCAGTACTTCTCCTCGTTCAGGAGCTCCAGCGCCCGGTCCACCAACGCGCCCTCATCTGACATGGCCTCAAACTTGTCCAGGTCCAGGCACTGTGTTGGGGAAGAAAACAAAGATAAAAGAAAAAAGCAGGAAAAAATAAAGAAATCACACCAGCCCCTTTTCAAACAAGTATGACAGCAAGAAACCAACATTCAAACAAATGCCCAAACAAGGAGCACAGTAAATATATATACAGTAGTACCCCCATATCTGCGGGGGATACCTTAAAAAGAACAACCATGGGAAGCTGAAACCACGGAGAGAAGCGAACACCACATATAACTTGTTTTCCGTGTACATACTGTACATACCCATGATTAAGTTTAATTTAAGAATTACACACAATAAGACATCAACTACACAACCTTCTAATAAAATAAAACGGTGATAACAATATACTATAATACAAGTTATGTGAATGTGCTCTCTCTTTCTCCTTCCCTCTCTATCTCACTCCCTCCTTCCTCTCTCTCTCTCTCTCTCTCTCTCTCCTTCCCTCTCTATCTCTCTTTCTTGAGTGAATGGGGTTCTGAGTTTTTTTTTTCTTAACCCTGAACAGACAACGGACCAATGGAAAATATCTTGTAAACAACATTTAGACCTTTTCCCTTCCCCCTTTCCTTTCATAATATCCCAGGCCTTCCCTTTGATAAAAACATGAATGGAACGAGGATGGAATGCAAACACGATGGAGGACTCAAGGACAGACATACATGAAAAATAAGGAAGGAGAGACATACATGAAAAATAAGGAAGGAGAGACATACATGAAAAATAAGGAAGGAGAGACATACATGAAAAATGAGGAAGGAGAGACATACATGAGAAATGAGAAAGGATACATACATGAAAAATGCTTCAAGACCTGAGTCATGCATTAAGCACCACAGGGCTACTACTCAGAGTGGCATGGAGTGGCCGGGGAAGGACTACTCAGAGTGGCATGGAATTTAAAAACTTAAGAATCCTTCATTTTTGGAATTCTTCCACTTAGTGTTCCCGGGCCGCGGTAAACCCCCGGACAACTGAAACCGTGGTTACTGAATCAGCAGATATGGAGGTTCCACTGCACTTCCAGATGGACGTCAAACGGCTTGACAATCAGAGAGGGAGGATGGTCAGAGAGGGTGGACGGGCATGGTCGAGTGGCAGAGAGAGAGAGACAGAGACAGAGAGAGAGAGAGAAAGAGAGAGAGAGGGGTGAGAACCTATGTCTGCTTTCCTATTGATAGAGAGCATACCAGCAACAGAGCTGCAAAATATATGGGACTGCCAAGGGACTGACTGCAGGCTATCTGGGCACGAGCCCTCAGTCTCCCTTCACATGCCATTCAAATCTAATGAGCTGTCATGGCAGAGCTGCCCCATCACTGTCAGGCTACACCTGCTTGTTAAGGTATTTCTGGCCAAGGGGAGAAGGTCACATTGATGCCTGGCTTTAGGCCCCAACTTGGCGCATCCAGACATTAAGGTGTAATGAGATTTCTGCAGTTCTGCCTCTTCCCCCTCCATCTTTGTCTTGTCCTGCTTTGCTTTTGCGCACTGTTACTCCTCCGCCGTTGCCATTACTTTTGCAAACTGACAGCATACACACTAATTGGATTTGGTCTCGTATCGGTTAGGCCATAGTCTGCCTTCGGGGCTCGACAGCGCGGGCGTTTCGCTCGCAT
>NC_045169.1:19993079-20008079 GCF_900700415.2 Clupea harengus
TCTGTACGTCTGTGTGGAACAGCTTACAAAGTCCTGCAGATGTATCGTGTGGATTGGGTGCAGATGTAGCGTGTGGATTGGGTGCATTTGGCTGTCTGGGTCTCGGCTGGATTGGAGTTTGGAGCACTAAAAAGTAATCATCACTTAGACTTAAAGAGCCTTGTTTCCTGGGGTGGGCATTTTGGGTACCATTAAAAAGAGCTTTGTCTATGACATTGACAAGTCAAGGCAAAATGATTTATAGCCCTGGTATCAAAATACACACTCGCACCCACACACACACACACACACACACACACACACACACACACACACACAAAGACAAAAGATGTTTGAAAATATGAGATGAGGTTAGTACTACCATTTAAACAGTGCGGTGTCACATGTGGTGAAAGTCCGCATCAATTTCCTTTGTTTCTGGCAGCTACCGCCTGCTTTAGTCTCGACTGTGTTCTGAGACTCCTTAATGAGATCAGATGATGACAGGCCCATTTCATCACCGGGAATAATTTACATCGAAATAACTGCTGTGTATTGGTCTTCATGCCACCAGTTAAAATATGAGCCCAAAAGAACTGTTGAAGCAACGCGCAAAGGAATTAATTAAAATGCCTTGCTGTGCAAACATCACCATTTCAAACACACACACACGCACTCACACACACACATTCACGCACACACACACACACACACACACACAAACAACAGCTCATTACCCTGATACACTCCTAATCACCATAGGCCAAATAGTGCTTTCTGACAGGTAAATGTGTCAAAGCAACTGTTTTATTGAAAGGCTTCCCCTCTGAGAAAACATTGTTCAGAGCAAACCCACAGAGGCCTTGGGAAACAAACTGCATTGCTTATTCATATTCCAGTCTTGCATTGTTCTTAAAGAAAGAGTGATGTGAAGTGACTACGCTGATCCTCGATGAATATGCTGATTTAAAGTGACTGACTCATAACACAACCCTCATCCCAGCCCTCACTCTCACGTCATCTCTGAGGCTTATTGAAATCACCAGCTATTTCTCATTCGAAAAAAAAGCCTGAACAGGAAGTGCATTTGCTCCATGCCACTGTCAAGGAAATCCAGACATGTTTCAGATAAGCGAGTGGCAACTAGCCGCCGCGAGCTCGTCTGAGTGAAACTCAGGAGGAGGCCGGAGAGAGGTGAAGAGACTGGTAGAGAATGAGGGGCGGAAAAAAGAGGGGAAAAGGCTACTTTAGTTCACCACATGAGTTCACTCTGTCTATGGCCATAGTAGTTTTAGTAGTTCAGACTGTCTGTGGCCATCCACTGAACTTTTTTGATGTGGATCCTGCAGCATGGACTACTTGGTGGGAGCCGGTGGATATATTCGAAAGGTAGATGCAGCGTCCAGAAGGAGAATTTTGGAGTGTTTCTGTTGGGAATTGGTGCCCATTAATTCTGTAGAGCATTTATGAGGTCAGGCACTGATGTTGGATAAATGCTCTACAGAATGAATGGGCACCAATTCCCACAGAAACACTTGTGGAAAGCCTTCCAAGAAGAGTGGAAGCTGTTATACTGTAGCTGCAAAAGTGGGACCAACTCCATATTAAAGTGTATGTATTTGAATACAATGTCATAACAGTCCCTATTGGTGTAATGGTAAGGCGTTCGAAAAACCTTTGTCCATATAGTGTATACATATATATGTGTGTGTGTTAATATTTAAATGTATGACAGGGAGAATGGAACATATCTTCATACATATATGCATTCATAAATATGTACTGGAAAAACCCAAGAAGAAACTTCTGGGTACAGACCAAGCTAAAGAAGACATATAAAGGAGCAAATTCAATCTAGCACTTCACTTTAAGAGCAGGACAGGGACATTAGCCTAAAACATCCTGGCTCATAGGAAACTGGTGTGTATGTGTGTTTGTGTGTGTGTGTGTATGTGTGTGTGTGTGTGTGTGTGTGTGTGTGTGTGTGTGTGTGTGTGTGTGTGTGTGTGTGTGTGTGTGTGTGTGTGTGTGTGTGTGTGTGTGTGTGTATGTGTGTGTGACTCACTGGATCTACCCCTATATCTTTGATACATACATAGAAAAAGCATTTATTAATCTTTCCCTATAACACCTCTTGGAAAGCTGCGGCTGGTGAAATGCAGAATTGATTACCACTAGACCCCCTGGAGGTCTCTTGATCTAGAATACCACATTAAGAGCAGAGAGCTGCTAAGGCCTGAAAATAAAACACTTTAGCACCGGGAAAATCAATATTAATAGCCATCGCTGGCCCAAGCAAAACACTTTGACCACTGGAGCATTGTCTCAATTAGAGACGTTGAAAGCAATCTCACTTCTGCCTTCATTATAAACATCTTTATTTTTTTCTGAAGAGGCAAAAACAAAAGCTGCTCAGGATTACAAATGAATGGACAACTGACATTAAAAAAAAGAGAGAGAAAGACTTGAGAAAGGTAACAAAAACACACAGAAGGAAGACAGACGGATAAAGAAAGAGAAACAGACTTCATGGCATAATAATACAATTAGATAGAACATCTCTAAAATTCTATCTAAATGGCAATAGTAAGTAACAATTTGTTTGGTTGCATAGCATAGTAACTTTTGGAATGCCTTTTCCAATGGAGGGAGGGAGAGAGGGTAAGAGAGAGAGAGAGAGAGAAAAGCCTTTGGAATGCCTTTTTGATCCTCCAATGGAGGGAGGGAGGGAGAGAGTGTGAGGGATAGAGTGTGTGAGAGAGAGAGAGAGAGACAGAGAGAGAAAAAGAGAGAGAGAGAGAGAGAGAGAGGGAGAGAGAGGGAGAGAGAGAGAGACAGAATCGCTCACCCCAATGAATTTGGTCAGCTGCTCCAGAATCTGGCTGGTGGTATTGAACGCGTTGCGCCAGTCGTAGTTGGGCATCCCCGCCGGGCGGTCCTCCGGGGGCCCGTTGTACAGGAAGTTGGCAATGAGTGCAGCGGTTAGTCCGGTCCCTTTGAGCCGCTGGTCTAGGACTGCCGCAAAAAAGGGATTCCTCAGCAAGTCCTTATTGTATATCAGAGAAGAGAGAGAGAAAGAAAAAAATAAAGAGAGAGGGAAAGAGAGAGAGAGCGAGATAGAGAGTTAATTTTAATAGAAAATGTATTATATATATAATACATAATAGTACATGGGGCTATTAGTTATTAACACTTGGGACACAGAGGCCTGTTTTTGTATCACCTTACTAAAAACACTGACGCAAAAGTGGCATATATGATTATATTCTAGAAGACTTCAGAAATAATAACATGAGAGTAAAAAGAATGTAGTAAAAATATCTTTTTATTTAAATCAAATGTAGAAAATATAAAGAACAGTATGGAATCACAATCCGGTGGAAATATGTTTGTATCCTCCTAAATGTTTTTCAAAGTCTCCTTCAGTCACAAGGAATTTTAATTTTTATTGGCAACTGAATGGTCACCGTTCATCATCTGTCATCATCATCTGCTTTCCCTTCTGAATTTCTTGACTGAAACCTTTACCTCCACATCTCATATTTTCACCTACCCCCTCTCCCTTCTTCTCCCTCTACTCTCCTCCCTTCTCCTCTTGCTCCACCTCCCTCTCCTTTCATCTCTGAACTTCTCCCTGTTGCTCCTCTCCTGTTCCTAGCCCCCTCTCTGTCAATTTCCTTTTCTCTACCCTCCTACCTTATTCTCTTCTCCACTCTCCTTCCTACTGCTCCTCCTCCCTCTCCTCCCTGCTCCTCCATCATCAGTCCAAACATTCCTCTCCTCCTCTCCTGTTATCTCCCCATTCAGATCACTCTGCTCCTTCTCCTCTGCTCTCCTCTCCACACCTCCACAGTGTCCTCTTCTCCTGCCCTTTTCTCTCGTATTACATTTACATTTAGTCATTTAGCAGACACTTTTATCCAAAGCGACTTAGAAGGATGTATACACATTTTACATTTACACTGATGGCACACTGCACATCAGGAGCAATTAGGGGTTCAATGTCTTGCTCAAGGACGCTTCGACAGGGAATCGAACTAGCAACCTTCTGATTACTAAAAGACTTCTCTACCTCCTGTACCACTGTCGCCCCTCGTATCTTCTCCTTCTTTCATCTTCTCCTCCTCCTCTGCTCTCCCCACCCACACCACCATCACTCCATCACCTCCTCTCCAATCATCTTTCTCTTCCCCTCTCCTTAGTTTCATTGTCCTCTTCTTGTCTTCTCATCTCGCCTCCTCCTCTCTCTGATCCTCTGTCCTCCCCTCTCTTCATTCTTTTATTGACCTCTCATTTAGCCTTCTTTCCTCCGCTGCTATCCTCTCCTCTTCGCTATACATCCCTCCTTTTCCTTCCCATCATCCCTTTCAATCCTCATGTCTCATCTTCTGTATTCTCCTCTCCTCTCCTCTCCCCTCCCCTCCTTTCCTTTCCCCTCCCCTCCTCTTCTCTTCTCTCCTCTCCTCTCCCCTCCCCCCCTCCTTTCCTCTCTCCTCACCTCCTCTCCTCTCCTCTCCTCTCCTTTTCTCTCCCTAGCCTCCTCTCCTTTTCTCTCCTCTCCTTGTATAGGCTGGTGATGTGTCTGTGCTTCTCCATGCACAATCAATTAGAGGCATTAAGCTAGATGGCACTGTTGTTCTTCAGCCTTGTGGGGAGGCAGCACCCCACAGCTACAGACAAGCACATATGCACAGGAGACAAACAGGAGTGTGCAGAGACACACACACACACACACACACACACACACACACACACACACACACACACACACACACACACACACACACACACACACACACACACACAGACACAGACACACACACACACACACACACACACACACACACACACACACACACACACACACACACACACACACACACATTAATGAGCACAACACTCTCATACATATGCACTAAGGTGTGCAAACACACACGCACACACTTGTACACAAACACACACACACACACACACACACACACAAACATACACGCACACACTTGTACACAAACATATGTTGTCTGCCACACAAATACGCAGGCACAGGAGTGAGTGGCACGCGCACACACATACACCAAAAATATACACACAGACTACACAAGCTAGCAAGCTCTCTCTCTCTCTCTCTCTCTCTCTCAAACATAGCCCGCCCCTACCTCATGCAAACACTCTCTTGAATTTCAATGACAAGCCTCCTTTTTATGACTTTAGCCCCTACACAGTAATGATGAAATGAAGAGCATAGATCTCTCTCTCTCTCTCTCTCTCTCTCTCTCTCTCTCTCTCTCTCTCTCGTGGAGTACATCCCTCTTTCATTTGTCCTGTCCTCTGTGTTTTTGCGGTTACTCTCTCTCTCTATCTTTAACCCTTCTTACACACACATACACTAATTCACTCATACACGTGCATCAACTCTCTCTCTCTCACACACACACACACACACACACACACACACACACACACACACACACCTCCTTCTTTTTATCCCTTCCTCTCTCACTCTCCCTCTCTCTCTCTCCACCTGGCACAGTGTAAGTTAATATAGATATATGCTAATCTAAATGCAAATGCCCTTTCTCACTGCAGCCAACCCAGCTCCTGTATGCATACGGACACATGTAACAACCTCAACACACACACACACACACACACACACACACACACACACACACACACACACACACACACACACACACACACACACACACACACACACACACACACACACACACACACACACACACACACACACACAAACTGACTTCAATCACTGTTACATAACCCTGCAGCTTATAGAGCCTGTGGGTCTACTCTGTTGGATAAACAATCCTGGTGAATGAATGAATGGATGGATGGATGGATGGATGGACAAGGCTTCTGTGAATGACTGAGTAAATGTATTAGTTAGTTTAATGAATTAGTCAATCAATGAATCAATTCATCAATCAATGACTCAATCATCCACAAATTTGAGTGCGTTTAGGTTTCAATAGTTTATAAGACCAGAGAAGCAAATCTGACTTTCCCAACATATGGGGAATCCATTAACATTTGATAAGACATGTATTGATCCATTAAAGATGCTGTCCGCGACTCCACTAAACACACTTGTCAAATTCAGTGAATGGCTCCCCACGGTCCTCCAGCTGTCTGTTCTGTGTGTGCACCAAAGAGCACTCTGTAAATGGGAAACAAACAAACTAAGCTCGGAACGAGCCACACACCCTTCCGGCCAATCAAACAGAAGTCAGGTGACTCTCAGGCTCAAAGATATTTCCACAATCTCTCTGCCCCGTGGTTTGTGTGACACACTTCCTGCCATCTCTGTGACATTTAAAGAAATCAGAAGATGGTACAAATAGCGGCATCTCCATGCCAATACGCCAGTCATGACTGGGCTCGCCATGAGGGCCGGTCACCATTGAAATAAACAAGTCAGTGGAAATGGTCTGTTTGTTTCAGGGCAGGTTCGGAGGCACCTAACGGGCGAGAGCTAATCCGCCCGCTTCTGTCTGCCCGCTCCTCCTGCACGCTGGCATTTGGCGTGGCGCGCTGCGCCGCTTAACCCATGGCCCGGGTGTGTGTGTGTGTGTGTGTGTGTGTGTGTGTCTGTGTGTGTGTGTGTGTGTGTGTGTGTGTGTGTGTGTGAGTGTGTGCGCGCTGCACCGCTTAACCCATGGCCCGGGTGCCACATGGCATTATCTGACTTGAGACGGCCCTGAGGGGAAATGAACACGTGTTTTCTGAAGCTGTGTGTGTGTGTGTGTGTGTGTGTGTGTGTGTGTGTGTGTGTGTGTGTGTGTGTGTGTGTGTGTGTGTGTGTGTGTGTGTGTGTGTGTGTGTGTGTGTGTGTCTGTGTGTGTGTCTGTGTGTGTACATGTATTTATATGTATGTATCTGTGTCTGCATGTGGGTGCATGTTTGTGTGTGTCTCTCTGTGTGTGTGTGTGTGTGTATTCATTTCTGTTGACTGAAGCCGGGCATGAAGATGAAATGTATTTTATCATTGTGTATTTTCTTTTTTCTGGGACATAGAGGCCTTTGTCCCCAAATTTGACATGTGGGAACTCTGCAGACAGGCACAGTCTCTCTTGCGTCATTATAAAGATTTGGCTACATGTGATATGACTATTTATTTAAAGTCCAGGATGTTGAGTCTAATAACACTTTTAATTTCAATCATGTTTTCATGATGGATACACTGCATGTGTTGGATGATAATGTGTGCTAGCTACCATTTTGAGGTCAATGCAGAAGCTAAATCAGGTTTTTAAATGACACACACACACACACACATTCACACACACACACACACACACACACACACACACACACACACACACACACACACACACACACACACACACACACACACACGTAATAGTCCCAAACCACTATTTACATATACTCTTCAAGTGAAGCAGAAATATTGAAGTAAGACTTTGCTTTACTCCCATGCTTGAGGAGCTGACAGTGCCTATCATTAGGAGAGACAGAAAGGCAAACACATTGAGGTGACAGCAGCTCATCCTGACGAATGAAAGTGTGTGCAGTGCACCCACCACCAGGGAAATATCAGACATGAATGTGCCAGGGCAGCTTCTGTCTGTGTGTGTGTGTGTGTGTGTGTGTGTGTGTGTGTGTGTGTGTGAGAATTTGTGTGAGATTCAGTGAGTGTGAGTGTGCGTATGTGAATGTGCGTGTGTGAGCATGTGTGTGTGTGAGTGAGAGAGAAGAGAGAGTAAGAGACAAAGTGAGAGAGAGAAGAGCTGTTGTATTAAACAACGTCTGTTGAACTAGAAGAACTGCTTCCTATCAAGCTGCCTTAAAATAATGAACCCATCTGTTAGTATATGTGGTGGGGGAAATAAGGGAGAGAGGAGAGGTAATCTGCCTTTAAGCCTTAAGAGACTAAGGATAGTGCACCTTCCATATGAGGCCCCCTCTAAAGCTGGAGAGGCGGAAAGAGACAGAGAGAGAAAGAGAGAGAGAGAGAGAGAAAAATATATATCAAGAGAGAAAGTGAGAGACAGAGGGAGAGCAAAAAGGCTCAAACAATGAGGGGGGGAGAGAGGGAGATGGAGAGAGGGAGGGAGAGAGAGGGAGATGGAGAGAGGGAGATGGAGAGAGGGAGAGCGGATGAAGACAAAGGAAAATTGCTCTGCACATTTGTGTAAAGGTTAGGGCTGGGATAATGAATACTGGGGCTATGCAGAGCTCTCACACTCTCCCCTGTCTGACCATAAGCTCATTAGATGCGACACCAGAGTAATAGCACTGAGGGAGAGGGGGGGAGAAGGGGGAGAGAGGGGGAGAGAGAGAGGGGAGAGAGAGAGAAGGGGGAGAGAGAGAGGAGAGAGAGGAGAGACTCTGGCAAAACTGGCTCTGTTATCCCAGACCCTTCCATTTTATTTCTTTGTTTGTTTTATTTCCACACCGCCATCTTAGCCTGGCCAATTTTTTTTTTCTTCTAAATAACAATATGGTCTTCCCTTGCAACTGAATATTTAGGACCAACAGTACACCTATTCCAGGAAAGGTTGTCCCAAAGTCTCACACACCATTATTTCACAAGCCCAAACCACCCCAGCAGCTTTGAACATTCACCACAAATGCCAGCCGCTCGTCCAGTAGACAGATGTTGTACAGCTACAGTCCCTTCCTGAAGAGGGATAGCAGAGCCTAATATTTGCCTCTGTGGTGGGGCTGATCTGAGGAAGATGTGGCAGGATGTCATCCATACTCTGTGGATCTTCGCCCTCCCTCAGCAGCATACAAATCTGTATAAATGTGTGCTGCCAACCTCCGCACCTCAGAAGGGTCAGACGTTTCTATCACCATCAGGAGTTTGAAGACTGGGCATTTGTTTATTCTGCCCAGCCCTCTTCTCAAAACTAAACAAGAATGATGTGAAGTGATGAAACTGCTTCTGATTAAAGCCCTTTTAGGTCTTTCCTGTAAACACGAACTCAGTTCATGCTGCTTCAAATGTATAGCATCCTTTAATGAGGCCTCATTATTTACCAAAAGCTGCTGATATAAATGAAGTATTTCCATCTCCAAACGCTTTAGATCATTCTTAAATCCCTACATTTGAAAAGGTATACTAGTGGCAGAAAACTCTTAATTTATACTTTCCCAATTTCTCACCACTGCAACCTACTCTCATATACATGAGATGAGGAAGAGAAATTGAGGGGGGGGGGGGGTTGAGGGGGAGAAGAAGAAAGAGGAGAGATGGAGACGGAGAACCACACTTAGAAAGAGACTTTGAGTTTTAAAAACCCTTTATTTAAAACACCATTTGAAAACGACCAAAAAAAAAGAGATGGAGAGAGCTACAGCGAGATAGCGAGAGTGAGAAAGTGGGTGGGGGGGGGGGGGGGGGGTGAGAGAGAGGGAGAGAAGAAATAGAACAGAGAAAGCAAAAAAGAAAGGCGAAAGATGGAGACAAAGGAAACACAATTGAGAGAGGGGAAAAGGAAGGGGGCAAGACAGGGAAAAGGGCACTGAAAAACGGAGGGAGAGAGAGAGTGATAGAGAGTGATGGAGAGGGAGTGATAGAGAGAGATGGAGAGAAAGAGAGAGATAGAAAGAGGGGGGTAGACACAGTGATAGATGGAGTAGAACCAAAAGACTGGCAAAAAGAGAGGTGGATAGAGAGGGATGAGAGAGATAGAGAGAGAGGGGAGAAACGGCACTGAGAGAGGGAGCACTTTGTGAGTGGGAGAGAGAGAGAGAGAGAGAGAGAGGGAGAGACTTCCGGCTCTACTGGGAGAGAGGGAGGACTGATATAGACTGAAAGCAAGATGTGTAGCAGCCTGCCATGAGCTCCACAGCTCTGTGAACCCCCTGTCCCACATGGCTAATACTTAATGTTTACTAATTAATAATTAACTTGTTATATGTTTATATCCTATGTTACTTCCCTACCTTCTATAGCCGCTTGTGTTCCGCATGCTCTTTGTACTGTTGTTTTATTTATTTATGTTCATTTCAATTGTATAGTTTGTGTAAATATGCTTTGGCAATGTTGTATTGTATGCAGTCATGCCAATAAAGCCACTTGAATTGAATTTAATTGAGAGAGAGAGAGAGAGAGAGAGAGAGCGAGAGAGAGAGAGAGAGAGTGAGGGAGAGAGAGTGAGGGAGAGAGAGAGAAAGAGAGAGAGTGAGGGAGGGAAAGAGAGAGAGAGAGTGATCGAGAGAGAGAGAGAGAGTGAGCAAGAGGGAGAGAAAGAGAGAGAGAGTGAGAGAGAGAGTGATGGAGAGAGTGAGGGTATAGGGGGAGGTTGAGGAAGGTGACATGCAGGACAGGTAAAAGCTAATTCCATTCCTCGCTAATCCTCCTACTGCTAGCCGAGGTGAAAATGATCCTACATTTATTCACAAAGAGAGGGGTGGCATCTGCACACTGACGTCTTATTCTCTCTGGGTCTGCGTGTGTGTGTGTATGTGTGTGTGGGGGGGGGGTCTGTGTGTGTGTGTGTGTGTGTGTGTGTGTGTGTGTGTGTGTGTGTGTGTGTGTGTGTTTGTGTGGGTCTGTGTGTGTGTGTGTGTGTGTGTGTGTGTGTGTGTGTGGGTCTGTGTGTGTGTGTGTGTGTGTGTGTGTGTGTGTGTGTGGGTCTGTGTGTTTGAGTGTGTGTGTGTGTGTGTGTGTGTGTGTGTGTGTGTGTGTGTGTGTGTGTGTGTGTATGTCTGTATGAACAAGATGGTGTGTGAACGAGTGTGATAGAGAGTCACACGGAGTGAGAGTGTGTGTGTGTGTGAGAGAGTGAAGCTCATAGCAGCCAGTCTGAGAAAAGGACATTAGCAGGTGGATGATCCTGTCCATGTGATTATTCCTGACTGCGGTGTGTGATTGAATTGAGGTATGAAATTGCATAATAAGCATGTGAGACTTCTAGGCTTGCCATGATAAGTGTAACAGCATTGTAATTCATGAATATAAAATGTGGTTATCATTACTGTTATTGCTGACATTATATCTAACAGAGATGGATCAACTAAGGCTCTTTAATTAATTTGTGTCAGCAATTAATGTTGCTGGAGGTGAATACTGTGATATATCAATGTCATCATCATCATCATCATCAGTATCTTTATCATCATCATCATTATCTTCATCATAAACAGCAACAATAACAACAACTACAACAACTCTCATCATCAACAACAACAACCACATAAATTATAATAATCATCATACACAACCACCTCCATCATGATCTTCACCACCACCTTACCCTGACTGTGTTGACTTGGCTGCCATTTTGAAAGAAGTCCCAGATTTCTGGCTCATTTTGCTCCCACGCTTCTCCGAGCCCTTTCAGCCTGGCCAGGGCATCGAAAGTGCTGTTCGCCTGCAACAGAGAGCACAGCATGCCCATAGTGACTTTGAAGGTCACCTTCATATTTCACATTCACTTCAATAGCAATTAAAAAAAGAAGGGAAAAAAACAAAACAAAAAACAAATAAATAAACAAACAAACGTGGCCTTAGGTCAGACAGATGTCTAGACTACCCATCTATTGTGTGCCGATCACCAAGCTATAATGGGATAAAGCACCAAGAATTTCACACGTGAGTTTGTTGTGAGTGAGAACACTCAGTAGCTGGTCAGACACATCAAGAAACCTTAGGGCTGTTTTCAGTTCATCGTCCAATTCGTGCAGTGAAGGCCCGTTGACTACCTAGACAGCAAACAATGGTTACAACCACAGAAGTAGAGTGACATGAACATAAGTGAAGCTCTTCCATGTACCTCAATGGCAATGGCTCTCTATAATTATTTGATCTCTACCTTCTGTGCCACACTACATCATCTAGGCTTGGACCTTTCTTTGCCTAGCAATCTTAAGTACGAATCTAGGACACGTGGTGTCACGTCTTCCATTCGTCAGTTTCATCCCCTGCCGGCTGTTCAATGTCTAGGTGATGCAATACACTGTGAATGGACATTCCTGTACTGTCCTTGAAAGATCATCAAAAGAGAATCTATGGATCCTCGTGGCCTCTTGTGGAAACGTTGAATCAAAGAGCCAATTCCACGAAAAGCATTGAGCATTACAAAAAGGGCTTGTCTCTGCAAAACACTTTGATGCGTGTTGATGACCTTGTGATAAGGAGCAAGCGGGGCCTGGATCTCCTTCTGTCTGTTTGAAGCAGTAAATAACCTGTTGGACCAGCGAAGAAACCAGCTAAAGGATTCAAAAGTAACAGATCTGCAGTCAGCCCTCGAACCCGCAGACCTTGATCATGGGACACTAACACTGACCACAAAGGCAAAAGCCACTTTCAGGGATACAATATCAAATATATCATTACAAGCTTGCTAACTGCAGGCTTCATTTGATGATGTAACAATGAAGAAAAAGGGATCACTTTAAACACAAGTCAAATTACAAGTTCCAAGTTCTAGATCTGCCTGGAAGAATTCTGCGATGACTAGAAAAATACTCTTAGTAGTGGTGATGTCCAACACATTTTTGATGAGGTAACAGGAAATTAATTTTACAATGTTCACCCTTAACCCACTGGCCTCCAAATAAAAAAATATATCTATCAATCCATATACTGTATAAATATATGAACAACCATAAGTACTACCAATGCCAGCCCTTTGTCATGTTTGAGTAATGAGCGTTAAGCTCTGCAAGTGTAGCGATAGGGAACATAGTTTACTCCGTGTACATATTTTAAAAGCCTTGAGAGCAGGTCTACTTCCAGCCGCCTGAAACTTGGTCGGTGGTTGTAATTGGGTTGGTTCATCCTCCGCAGAGAAATGATACGCCGGACCTAAATAGTTCCGCTGATGACTGGCGATCGTCTAGGGAAATAACAACAACGGTCTGCTGTCTTTTGGAGTCTCCAGCGAGCGAGATGTCACGTTTGTTAATGGCCTCTGAAACCCTCGACGGTAGGCTGGCGCGTGGTGCGTGGTGGCTGCATGTCGGTTGGTAGAAGGAGAAGAGGCGTTCTGGGCTGCCCCTAGAGGGTCACATGCAAAGTGCCGCTGTCAGCGCGAGACATTAAGATGTAAACACTCAGCGTGACGGCAAGATGAAGACATCCGCCTCACGCTGAGCGAAGGATGAACTCTACTGAACTAGATTCGTTTTCACCGTCAGGATGCCCTCCGAACGGTGTGTATGTGTGTGTGGTTGGGTGTATGTGAGTCTGTGCATGTATGTGCGGATAGGTGAGTGACTGTGTATGTGTGTGTGTGAGTGTGTGTGTGTGTGTGTGTGTGTGTGTGTGTGTGTGTGTGTGTGTGTGTGTGTGTGTGTGTGTGTGTGTGTGTGTACACGTGTGTATGCATGTGTGGAGCATGGATACAGACTGCATATTTGTGTTGTTTGTCAGGCCAATCATCAGAATATTTCAGTGGAAGACATGAAAAATACATTATTCCGTGGCTCCCTTCTGGGTTTCTCTCTGTCCTCCATCTCTCTTCCTCTCCCTCCTCCGTCTTTCTCTCCTTACTCACTCTCCTTCTTTTTCCCCTTCTCTCTCTCTCTCTCCGTCTGTTTATCTCTCTCTCCTCTCTCCCCCTCCGTCTGTATCTCTCTCTCCATCTGTAACTCTATCTCTCCGTCTGTTTCTCTCTCTCTCCTCTCTCTCTCCCTCTCCATTCACATGTTTTTGTTTTGTTGAGGGAAGGTTCATACTGTGTCACGCATCCCATTTCCTGCACTTATTATTTATATTTATTATTTATTTGCTCACAGTTTGGCTCCTAATATGCGGATCCCACTTTACATCTAGAAACTCCCGCAGAGGTAGAAACAGGAACTGGATGTATGCAGCCCTGATGTCAGTTTCGGTGTAATATCCTGGATCGAGGGTGAGCCTTGGACAAATCGGACCAGGAAGTAGTGCAGCTGTAGAATTGGAAATGCATGGATGGACATTCCTATTCCCAAAGTAGCTGATTGGGGTATTGACACATTGACAGTTTCACACATTTTATCCAATACTAACCATTTAATAACCTGTTCAATACATTTTAGGTCTAAGATAAGGGATAATGGATAGTCCACCAGTCATTCTTGAAAAGTAAATCCGTTCTAGACGAACTTCTATCATCCTGAAGGGATTTATTTTATTATATAGTTACTTGCCAAAACGATAAAAAAACATTTCTCCAAAAACTCTCTTTATCTAACGGTTTTGTTGCCGTTTCGTGGCTTCCACTGAGGGCAAAAAATGTTTCTTCCCACAAATAGAATACTAGAACAAATAGAGTTTCTGGTGTTGTGTAGCAACATATTGTGATGCATTTCTGTTCCGATAAGTGAATGGACTACTGATATGAAAGATGAGAATCAGAATCACAAAACCCATGGTCAATGGCAGCGGTCATTATTCATTATGAAGAAATATCGGACCTCGAACGTTGGGACAGCCCATTCAATTCAGTGGAACTTTCTGCAGCCTTCTGAGGAACCGTATATTAAGCACTGTTAGAATCCAGAGTAATAAGCGTCATCAAGGTCCCAAGTGTCCAGTCAACTCCTATGGGTGTGACTGTAAGATCAGTAAGATCTCTGCCAGATCAGTACCAACTGAGTCCAATCATCATCATTCTTTCCTCTGTCCTGTTAAAAAAATGTTGGACTGTTTATAACAGTATCAAAGTGCCTCTCCCACAGTTTTTCTGCGGTAACATAGGGGTTTATTCATTCTTTTCACTGCCTCAACCGTCACCTTTATCACTATCAATCACACACATACATAGTGTTCATTCTCAATACTGTCTCACAAATGTCATCCATTCATTTGTCTAGTATAGCAAAGCATTCTTGTCACAGTCTCCTTACCACTGTTTTCTGTTGTAGTATTTGGGAGTGTTCATTCACGTTACTGTCACACAAATGTCACCCATTACTTAGTTTGTCTACTATAACATAAGGGAGTGTTCATTCTTTGTACAGTCTCACCTGTCATCCTTACCAGCTGCAACATTGGGGATTTTTCATTTGCATTACTCCAACACTGATGTCATCCATTTCTCTGTG
>NC_045169.1:20010579-20015579 GCF_900700415.2 Clupea harengus
ATTTTGAGCATAATGAGAAGAGTAGCGTAAAATTGAACCTGACGGTCAATTTTGTCCATCCCACTATGGAGTGATTTTCAGTAATTAAGGCCCATAGGAAATCTTATTTTCACGTGCATGACTTTGACAGAAGGACAAACGCCTGGGAATTGGAGAGATTTTGAGTGGCATTGTCATACGGGGGAAGCTGCTTGCTTGCTTGCGGAGTGCTAACGTTAGCCCTTCATGGATGTCATCCAAGCCAGCTGTTTGGCTCAGAAGCTCACAGATGGGCCTCACATTCACCAAGACCCGCCTCCGTCTGCGCTTTAAATACATCAGTAAACGGCTTATTATTCAATAAACACAATTAATCAGAGCAAAGCCCTTTTATAGTTCACTGAAGACCACGTTTCAGTCACACAATCTCTCTCTCTCTCTCTCTCTCTCTCTCTCTCTCTCTCTCTCTCTCTATCTATCTATACATCTCCTCCGTCCATCATTCACCTATCTGTCTTTCTATCTATCTATATGTATCCATCAATCCATAAATCTGTCTGTCTGTGTGTCTGTCTGTTGTAATCTTTCTATCCCTCTCTCTCTCCCTATTTTCCATTGTCTTGCCTCAAATCTCTCTCTTCCTCATCTCATCACTCTCTCTCTCTTTCTCCATCCTCCCCTCTCTGCCTCCCCTCTTCCCCACCTCTCTTTTATTTTCTTCTGCTTCTCTATTTCCTGAATTCTTTTCCCCCCTCCCTCCCGGGACTACCCGTGACTAAGACAGTCCATTTTGTCGCACAATGCCGGTGTCTGGGAACCAAATCCATAGTTTGCACAGGGGCAGTGCGGCCAAATAATTGCCTGGTGCCCGGAGTCAGCCCCTCGTAGTACCTGCTGAATTTAATCAGCTCGGGCTGACTCCTGAAGAAACACATACACACACCTCAGAAAGACGTGTGCAAATATATGCATACAAGGCCTGCACAGACTGCATCATTCAAAAACTTTTGCTGGGTATTCATATAGTTTGTGTGTGTGTGTCTTTTCATGTGTGTGTGTGTGTGTAGGTTTTTGTGTAGAATTGTTACAGTACCCTGTTTATTCAGCAGGCACACTCTCACACACCCACACACACACACACACACACAAACATACAAATATACATGGAGAAAGATGGGTGACAAGAATAAGAAATGTAGAGGTCACACTGACCCTGTATATTTCTGTACCTCATACAATTGCCAGTTTTAGACAGAAGAAGCATTTATAAAGCATATATAAAGCATATATAAATATATAATGCATATATAAAATGTCTATAATTACTCAAGGAGAGGCCTTGAAGGTCAAAATTGGTTAAAGGAGAAAATCTTGCTTGCCCAGATCCTCCACTCTCCACAGCGTCTTAATCTGCCAATTGTCTGACTATTTCAAGTGAGTAGCTCACCAAAACCATAAATCAAACAAGACAATTACAACGCACCGTAGAGGAAGCAAAATAAACACTGACAACAATTACGCAACTGTAGCTTCATTCAGAGCAGCTCATTTTGAGAGAATAGGGAAAGGCAAAATAAAACAGTGTTGTTTAGAGACATGGCACTGTCATCACAAACGACGAGGAAACAATGACAGACAGGATGTTTATAGAAGACGGGGGGAAGCCGGGAAAGACGCTCGCTCGCGCGTGACAGTTTAATGCTGGTCTTGCCAGTAACAGACTGTCAGATTGGGACAAAACCAAGTGTTGCCTCGGCACTAAAACTCCGCTCTGAAACATTACCGGAGAAATCAGTCTTGCATCGTTTTGAATACAGACAGAGTGACGTGACGAGACGTCAGTGGGAATAATGTTGTAGAGAAATGGCGCTCGAGGGAGATAAAGCACTACATGAAATAAAAAGACCAAAGGACACTTGTCTATGTAATGTTTGAGCTTCCTTCATCAAAGGGACAGCTTTCAGTCTCATGATGGATCGCCCTCTGTAGTTCACATATCTATGTATCTGTCGTTGTTCATATATATATGTGTGTGTGTGTGTGTGTGTGTGTATGTTTGTGTGTGTGTGTGTGTGTGTGTGTGTGTGTCTGTGAGAGAGAGAGAGAGAGAGAGATAGATGGATTGATGAATAGATACATAGATGGAGAGATACATAGATTGATAGATATCCAAGCCGAGTGCAAATTATGCAATGGTAATCGGGGGTACATGTTTTAGTATACACAGAGGTCAGAGGGCACAGTACAGTTCAAAAAGGTCACAATGTGTAAATGTCCCCCCCCCCCCCAAACTGTTACTTTTTTCACTGTGTGTGAAATATTACAGAGGAAATGCCAATAGGCTAATGATATTTTCCCAGGCATGTACATAAACACGCACGCCTGCGCAGACACACACACACACACACGAGCACACTTACACACACACACACCTATTAAATTAAATTGTTGTGAAAATGTGAAAATGTCATTCCAAAGCGATTGAGCACTCCTGCATTTTAAAGGCATGTTTTATGTGTCTAAACCACTCTGTTCCCCGTGTGATAATAGAAGACCTAACCAGCTTGGCTTACTGTTCATCTTTTCAGAAGAACGGTGGAAAAATATTACCATAGAAATAAGTGTGCTACGGAATGAGCAATGTCTAAGTGACTTCACTTGACGTGAACAGTCCGTTTTTGGGTCCTTTACCTCTGTCAAATCGCCTGTGCGTTCAACAAATAGCTGGCAGGTAGGGATTCCTGACTGTTACTGCAGGTTTTAGTTGATGTTCATGGAGTCGATCTGAGAAAAGATATGTCTTTGCTTCTCAGAGTAGTTCTTACGGCACCATCAGACTGTGCATGTAGATAGCTACCATGAATAATGTAAAACAAAAACACCACTTGCAACTGTCGTTTTAACACAGACCTGGTTTGGCCAGAATCAAAGCACATCGCACTGCATGTGTCTGTCTGCCTATGAAGAACATTCGTTTTATCCCAGATCAGTCAGAATGCATGTGCCAAAAATGCTCATATTTTTTTAATGAAACTGTAACGGTGCGGCTGCCCGTTACCACAGCGGTAATGCAATCCACGGTGAAAACAAACACACTAGACAACACAGCTACGAGCACACAGTTTATTTACACACGAACACAACACGCAGATTTCCCCGCGATTAGGACGGCATCCGTGAAGACACACACCGCAGACATACGGTGATTGAAGAGCAGTCCCTTCGGGGCGTGGCAGGCGTTGTACGGGGCTGGACAGTAACGGAGTGCGTTCTCTGCGGTGGATCATTGACTTCCTTAGGCAGGACACAAAGGGACGACCCGATCGGAAGGTCAGGAAGGACCTTTCAACTCTAGGGCCGTCAGACGTGCCCACGCCAAGGGAGTGGGATAAGAGGGGTGTGTGTAATGTGTGATAACTATTGCGGTAAATAGTGTGCTATGTAGTTATATAATATGATTGTCTATGGGGTAACCCGGCTATGTATGTGATTGAGAGTAAGTCGGAATATGGATATGGTTTAGTAATTGATTTCCGTGATATGTGCAATGGTTCAGGCCGGCTAAATAAAATGCCAGCGCAGAACAGGTGTCGAGAGATGAGTCTGAGGGAAAACAACTTCCCACCCCTTTTTGACGTCGAAGGTAACTGGTTTAGTTTGGAGAGCGACCAAGTGCTAAAGTTGACTCACGATTGTTGAGAGTTACTATGCAGGTTTGGAGCTGAATTGTTAGGGACCTATTTATTTGTTAAGAATTATTGTGTGGAGTTTTTGTTTCTTTTGTTTTACTCCATTCTGGCGTGTTTGCCTATACTACCGGACATTAAACATTGGCCACTGGTCTACAAACCATCCGAGACACTGCCTCCACTTCTTTTCCATCGCCGCGAGGCCGTCCCGGCTACAGAAACTCATTAGCTGAACATCTTTACATCGGAGGCCGCCACGTCACACCACTGAAGGAGAGACTGTATGGTAAGCATGTGATATATTTAGTAAAGTAAAGTGTAGTTTTTCAGGAAAGAGTGAAGTGGAAAAGTTCATGGAGCGATCTGTGAACTGTGGCTCAACTGACCCATTGTAGAGATTTCAGTCCAAACTCCTCAGCAGTAAACTCTGCACAAAGTCTTTAAAGGAGAAACTAAGATAATACTCTCTGATGGTCATCTTTGTGATGGCTATCTTTGTTCAGCTTGATGGAAATTGATATTACCATTAATTTATAGACTTACATTGCATTGCAAGCATGTTCTCCTGTGTGTGTGTGTGTGTGTGTGTGTGTGTGTGTGTGTGTGTGTGTGTCATGTCTATTGATAGTCTTGGTACACCTTTGTTTAAAGCCCCTAGCAGACATCCCCCCCTGCCCCAGGTGGAGGAATACACATCAATTGTCCACCATTTTGGGCCTGTGTGTGTTCCTTCATAGGAAGATCCCCTCCCACTCACATGCCCCCTTCCCCACATTGACCTGTAGAACCTTCCCAATGTTGACCTATCACCCCCAATGTAACCTCCCATGATTGACTGGTATTTAACCTGTAACACTGTGGTGCCTCTTCAGTCTTTGCCTGCCTCTACCTGATGTTGGAATTGACTCCCTGCAGGAGCACCTTGAAATACACCTCCAGAAACCTTTGATTCGCCTCTTGGTCTTTTGTCTAATAGAATGTTGGCCTGAGATTTCCTATCAAGCTGTTTAACAAATCCATCTTCAGCTGCAAGATCAAATATTGTTCAATTTAGTTATTAATCATTAAACAGAAATGGCTACAGACGCACTACTTTTCAAAACTGCAACTTGAGGAGCCAAATGATACATTATAAATAACAATTTGGGTAGAACGTGGCCAAAAATACTGTTCTTCTACAGGACATAACACAGCTACAACTACTGTTTCAGCTTTGATGTCTTTCACTCACGCTGTGCAATGTAGAGGACTAACCAAAAAACAATAAATATCTAAGCACCTGCCCCTCTCTCTCTCTCTCTCTCTCTCTCTCTCTCTCTCTCTCTCTCCCTC
>NC_045169.1:20020579-20038079 GCF_900700415.2 Clupea harengus
GCAACCCTCTTTCAACAAAGCATTAGTCACACTACACATATCATATTTCCATGCATATTGTACATGGGGTGCAGCCTTCGGTGTAAAGCGCAGAGCGCTTAGCATCTAGCCGCTAATGCAGTATTTAGTGCAGATGTTGCGTTCCTTTTCAAATGACTGAAGGCAGGATTGATAAAGGACATAAGAAAGATGGTCAGCCAGGAGGTAAAGAAGCTTGCTGGGATGTTGCCTGGCCACCTAGTACTTGAGTGTCTGATCCCACTGTGTAGATCCCAGGGTCTAATTATTGCCCTAGAGAAATATGGGGAGAAGAAACAGGAGGTGGCAGAACAGCTGAGGTTTCGAGGTTATTGCCTCGTGCAGTTCCTAGAACTATGGATGTCTGTGTCTATCCAGGATAACCATTAGCCCCAGATGCAACACTGAGTTAGCCTAATGCTTATGGTTAACCTTTAGCGACCTGCTAACAAAAATCCTAATAATATCTGATGACATTTTAACCTGGCTTATATTTCCAGCATCTTCTTAGTCGCCCATCCAGGGACATTGCAAGGGGTTGTTTCAGGGAGCGTAGTGTCTGACAGGCGGTCTGTGATAAGCCAAGCATTAGGCTACATATTTCTTTTGGAGTAAGACGGCCTGTAACTTCTAGCTATACCCCATACATCAGATACGAAACTCATCGATGTAACCCATTTTGTTCATATCCCCCCCAGGAGTAGGCTCACTTTGTTCCAAGTTCTTATCTTATATGTAAATGCGTCTGCTTTACACGCTGTCACAAGATCTGTCTAATTAAGACATAATGACAGGGCCATTATTCAAATGATTTCATATTAGATCAAGGGGTCAGGCACATCACTTCAGGGGCACCCCTAGTCAGTGCTGCCTGTCTAGAGAGCAGCATCTGCTGAGTTTTTGCACTGCAGACATTTATATGAAGGAGACCCATCTTAGGCACTCCCTCAGGGAATCTGCTCGCTGTGGCCTAATTCCTAAATAAGTAGCTATTGTATTCAAACATGGAGTGTCTGAGATTTAAACGCTCTGTTTTTCATGGATGCTATTTGCCTTTTGAGAGAACCTGTCCAGAATATAATTGTCTGGATTTTAGGAAGCGTAGTTTGTGGCTGCATTGTCAGGCTGATGCCTTTTTATGGAACTGAGTGTAAATGTCATTGAACATGAATTCAAAGGAGCAGACCCCTGGGAGAACAACAAACAATGAGGGTGTCAGCAGGGAGACCATCACAATGGCAGAGCAAATTTGCTGAGGCAAAAATCCGGATATCAGCCGATCGACTGTGGGTGGGCGCTTATCAACCATATCGACACCAGTTCCAAGTCAGAAGCAATTTATTAGGAACAATGACCAGATGATATGGTTTCTGCATTAGATGTAGTGAAAGAAAGCCATGGAAGTGTATGGGTGAACACTAGCATGTGTAACAACAAGCCGAAATAAAAGGAAACTTTAGGATTTTCCAACCTGGGCCCAAATTTTAGATCTTTAGATTTTGGTCCAAACATTTACTAAGGACAATTAACGATTGGAATTGGTCCGGTATTGAGTTAGAACAGTTACTGCGGTAAACAGACACAGGTCTATCTCTGAAGGGATCCTTTCGATGCCACTTATACCTGTCTTAAGAAGCTGAAGCAGATGCATGTCCCATGGGATTACATTGTATAGCCATTTTGCAGTTGCTGGTTATAGAGTTATAACTCAGTACTGGACGAAATTTCGATAATTTTTGTCCATAGTAAAATTGTTTACTAAATTGTCTTCTTGACTTTTGTATTCCTTTGAACATTATACTATTGCTTGTTTCACTTGTTTTGTTTGTTTCAGGCAACCAAGACAAATTCCTTGGAGTTGGAAGCCTACATCGGATGTGCCTCTGAAACCTAGAGATCAACACACCAAGCCTTTACGACTCACATTTCTGGGGTCCAGGTTCTGCTGGAAGGCCTCCCTGGTCTGGCGCAGCTGTGCGGGGGAGAGGGAGCAGCTGAGGTTCTGGAAGACGTCCCGATCGGTATCCGAGCTAAACTCCAGGTACCTCTCGAGCTCCGGGCCCTCACAGAGCACTGACCTCAGGTCCTGCTCCCTCAAGAGCAGTGGGATCTGGAAGAGCAAAAGGAGAAGAAGGGGGTGGCGAGTATCCTCACATTAAATAAAAAAGGCATTTGATGGGAGAGGGTTGTGTGGTCTTGTCACAGACCAATGCGTGCCTCCAGGGTGGCGGGTACCCTCAGATTTAAAAAAAGGGCATTTGATGGGAGAGGGTTGTGTGTTCTTGTCACAGACCACTTCATTTTTTTTATTTGTCTAAAAGCCCCCTCCAATCTCTCTTGCATAGCTTGCATTTTTTGTTGTAAGTACATTACTTTTTTCCCTTTTGTCTACTTTCTAACATACTTCCCAGTTGCCACTTTTTTCATTTCTTATTTAATCTTATTTTGTTTTTCCATTTAGTAAATAGCCAGAGAATTTTAAAAGACATAGTCTTTACTGTTCTGGAGAATTAATGATAATGGAATAGCAGAACCGTTGAAATAGATTCAGAGTTTATTGAAAAGAGACTAATGGGTCTCCTATACATGCGCTGGGTAATGGAAATGACATTGCCCACTCAAGTTCCTCTAGTCACTATATCTTCCATTAGGCATTTAATTATCTCTAAAAATGAAATAAATACAAACATTTGTTATACAACAGTAGGCAGCATCTGAGCTTGGATTGAACATTTCAGCATTTATCAGTTGGTAAACACCACACACACACACAATATTACACACACATTTATACTCATATACACACTCTCTCTCTCGCTCTCTCATACACACATAAGCACACACATACACCCACACCCACAAACGTATAACCATACACACACAATCCCATCAGCACACACACATCTGCATTCCCCTCCTGATGCCCTGTGTGCTTGTCTCGCGAGTGTAATCATCTCCTTCAGGCTCATCAGATATGATGGGGAACATAGAATTGCATCAGACAGAATAAACTTGGAAGCCCTCAGAGCTTCAGCCACGCACAGAGCTAAATCCCCTTTGAGCAGTCACACAGACGCAGGAGTGGCGTAGGCTGGTCATTTTCCGAATAGTGCTGCACGATTAATCTAATCACAATCACAATTGGAATCGCATGTCGGCCTGTGCAATTACATAGCCGCAAAAGGCCTCAACTTAATTAAGTAAAAAATGTGACAATTTATTCTCTATTTGTATGCAATCATTCTCTGTTTAGGCAGTGAAGGGTGTGCAGAGTAAGGTCACATGACTGTCCCATGGTCACATGACTGTCCCATGATCACATGACTGTCCCATGTGCAGACCACAGGGTGTAATCCATAGATATATATAAAGACTAGATGTCTCGTCCGCGTTGCCGGCCAACGGAGTCGAACGTCCGCACATGGCGGCCATCTTGCCCCGGTCAGTTCGCTCACCCATAACATTGTGTTGGTATTGGTATGTACTTTTTAAATAACCATAACTTGCTCAATTTTCAACCGATTTTTAAACGGGATGGTTTGTTATAAACGTCAGAGATGTAGTTATGACACTGCACACTTATGAATAATTATGTTATTTTCTTAAAAATATCCAAAAAGCATCCCGAATTATAACCACGTTAATAACGTTTGTAAGAAACCAAACCATTTGTAAATCCATTGAAAATTGAGCAAGTTATGGTTATTTAAAAAGTACATACCAATACCAACACAATGTTATGGGTGAGCGAACTGACCGGGGCAAGATGGCCGCCATGTGCGGACGTTCAACTCCGTTGGACGAGACATCTAGCCTTTATATATATCTATGGTGTAATCTACTCAGATTTAACTGGGGGTTATCAAGGAAAATCAAGGAAAGTCACGGATGACGACTCATATTGCCTAAATTGCTGTTAAATGGTACTACGACAGTGATTAAGATGTCAGTTGAGTTTAAATAAACCTTAAAGCGGCAATAAGTAGTTCTGTTCCAAAACTAGCAAGCTAACTACATAAAAGGCATGCAAAAACCTTGCAAACACCACCAACAGCCCAGTTGGCACCATTGTTGGGCAAGTTACTTAATAAAAGTAATCAGGTAAAGTTACTGATTACGTTCTCTAAATTGTAATCAGATTACTTTACTGATTGCTTGCTCTATAAAGTAATCGGATTACTGATTACTTTCAGTTACTTTCCAAAAACAAAAAAAAGATCATCCCTTACCTGAATCATAGAAGTGCTGATCTAGGATCAGTTTTGCATCTTTGAATAGACACAAGACAATCTGATCCTATACCAGCACTCTAGGCACATCTTGACCCGATGACATAAACAGGAAGGGTTAAAAAGCAGACTGTACATAGCAATCTATTTTTACCATAATGTCCCAACCATTGCACCCAAGCCAAATTAATAGAAATGTGAATATAACAAGCAATTTTGTAATGCACCAGTACACTATAGGATTAGTGACATATCAAACAGAGTCAATTATCTAGACTGTCATTTAATTTTCAAATATGAAATTACAAAAATGTAAAATACACACAAATTACAAAACAGGCTAAATCGTGGCTGACAATCGTGGCTGGGTCAAGCATCACCCATGGTGGAGGAGTGTGACTGCTCTCCCAAAAAGAAAAGGCAGAGACTGATGGAAAGCCTTAGGCCCAGCGCTTGACATAGTAAAAGCAGCACAGCAAATAATTAACATTTTAATCAATTAACTTTTTAAACCTTAAATGCTATTTATTATATAATTAACTTATTTATTCTAACTTATATTTATATTTTAATGAATACAATTTAACAGGGTTACACAAACAATAACTTAAGTGCCAGCTCTGGCTTCGTGGTGCAGTTGCAACCTAATCTTAATGTTTAGCTTGTTTCAGAGGAGTTGGGGCAGTCTGTCCTTCAGTCGAGGCCGAGACATGGCCATCTCTCGCTACAAGTTTCACCTGTTCGTGTTGGCGAAACAGATGTTTGTAGATGTTGCTTGTTGAGTCAAGTGCAGTTGAGAGGCGCTTGTCTCCAGGGCACAGCTTACATTTAACTGTAATATTTTTTTCTTTCACAGATACAAAAAGAAAACATCCAAAACATCCGTGGTCACTCTTATCGCCTGCCATCATGTTTATTAGCCTTCTACTCGCGTGACCCCACATTCACCGCAGTTCCCACCAACGGTTTACAAAGTAACACCATGGAAACTGAGGTGAATATGGGGTCACGGCCGCGCATGAGCATATCAATCGAATGAAAGGGAACAGATAGGCACGTAAAAAGTAACTTAAGTAACTGCTTTTTTATTCGGTCAGTAACTGTAATCGGATTACCGAAAACTCAAAGGTAATCCTTTACATTACTGAGTTACTGGATAAAGTAATCTGATTACAGTAATCGGTTACTTTGTAATCAGTTACTCCCAACACTGGTTGGCACTAATAGAAGCTTGCCAACACACTAACAGGTGTGTTTTGGCAGTATAGCTGGCAATGTCATGAATGTGAAAGCTTTTCTTCCATTTTTGCAGGGTGTTCCAGCCCGGAACACAGAACTACATAGTGCATATCCTGGATGGCTAGTGGGAAAGACACAGGTGTTTATCTGTCCTTTCACATGACCATATGCTATCAAAACGAATTTGAGGATGGTACCAAAATTAGTTGCCTGTAAAACCATACCTCAAAAAGTGTCAAATTGTTGCATAGTGTTGCTTTAACACCATGGTGACCAAAAAGGCCAGGGAGTATTGATGGCAGTGCATTCTCGTCAGAGTACATTTGTAATTTGATACAGTTTTCATATCAAGGGCTAGGCTAAGTTGACAATTTATTTTCTTTTTTCCATATTCAATATGATTGAGAAGTAAGCATACATACAATGGTCTAGCTAAATAACTGAAAACAATCTGGATCATTTAATTATAGCCGGCACACGGGCTACAGTTCTGGAATTGAATCGCTACTCACTGCTAATTAAGTTAGAGGTCTAGGTCTAATGTATGAATACTATGCTATTGTGTTAAGGATAACTTCATTCTAATAATCATTTCAGCTGCAACCCGAGTTAAAAGTGCACTTGCAACAAGTCAGAATTAAATTGAATATTTTTATATCAAGTGGAAGGCTATACTTCTCAGTAATAAGATTAGTACAGAAGTGTGAGGGGTGAGAGGTGTGTTGCCTGTACTTAGCCAATTCATGTGTTCACAGCAAGCAGAAAAAAAAGGCTGAGCTTGTGTCCTTTAAAATGGCTGCCTGTGAAAACCTCCTTCACCTCCTTCTACTTCTTCACAGGCAAAGGAGTTAGCCATTTTAAACGACACAGGAATGCCCATGATAGAGGGGGTCCAGGGGAGAGTCACTTCTGACTAGAGGCAGCTCGAAGTCCACTTGTTACGTACAGGGTAATATCATGCCATTGTTTTGATTGCCCAGTTAAAGAAATGCCTGTCTTATGTTCAGCTAAACGTGATACTATTTAATATAAATAAGGATCTTTCTCCTTTTTTTAAACCATTCACAATCCACCATTAATTCATTTATTCATTAATTCAACCACTGCTGTTAGCGAAGTTAGTTCGATTAGAGTTAGACTATTGTGTCAGACATTGTTCTCGTGTTCTATCTTTTTTATTTTCCTGTATTTCAATTGGTTAGCAAGGTGCTAACACCACCAAGATCACATATCTCTACAATACTGTGCATCTTTGTGGCTAGAAGCATCTGTTAAATAACTAAGTCTTTTTATAAGTTTGACTGCATAAGCACTAAAAAAGCACTTTTGCTCCTCTTAAGTTTTATCTTCATTCCACTTTTGGTGTCGCTTCTGCTCCTAGCGCTACGGCTATGCTACAGTTTCTTCAGGAAATGCACCCCTGGTTGTACATTACTATTCTGAAGGGCGTGATGGCGATCATCTGGTCTTTGACTCTAGAGCAAAAAAAAGAGGTCAAATCGTTAACTCACCATGTTGGGGCGCAGGCTTGTCTCCATTAAACTCTCAGCGGTGGGCGGTGACACCGCAAGCTCATCTTGAAGGAACGCCGTGAAACTTTCATCGTCTCGCAGAAGACTTCTCAGAGGAACCAGTTGACCTAACATAAGATGGAGGGCAAGTACATTAGCTCAAAAAGAGGTTTCGGCTACAAAGGCTACTTCAATGATTTTGAAGGGAAAGATCCTGCTATCTGTAGTGAATTTCAGTATGATCAGAAAGGGGTCAAACTGACCCTCTGACTATTAATTCCAACTTTCTAACAACATGATTATTATTTCACACTGTGACTATATTCAGGGAATTAAGCTGAGCATTTCTGCAATGTGATTATTTCATTTGACAGCTTATGAACATACGGTAAGCTGTAAGAATATAACTAAGGCCGAACTACCATGTGTGAGAAGCCCAAGTCTCGCTGTGGGAAGAGACTGCCTGTAAATTGGGCTTGTATTAGGCTGCTAATGGCCATTTACGCCAAATTAAAAGCACATCATCTGTCCATGGGACATGGCTATCTCATAGACAAGCATGAAAGCCAATTGAGTGTTGAGCGGTTTCTGTATGCCACCCCCCAACACACACACATACACACACCCTACTTTCCCCTCTATGCCAAATCTATAGCGATGTCATGGTCCTACTTCGATAGCACTGGGGCACTGGGGTCGAAGAAAAAGAGAGAGCAGGCTCTCTTCGATGATACGGTTTCACACATTTGAAATGTGTGACATTCCCAAGATTCCGGAAGCTTGGCGTTTTCCTGCTTCATGAGTAATAATAGATGAAGGTTTGTGAGAGGAACTGGCCTATGTGTGTGTCGTTCGTTTAGTTTTAGAAAATTCCCAGGATAACTGCCGACTGGCAGAGGTCTGGCCCTGGCCTGGTCCTCATCTGGAAAAGATTAGTTCAGAAGCTACTGTGCGAGTCCTCTGTATATTAAAGCTTCATTTAAAATATAAACTGAGTTAGCACACAGTGTGCAAAACGGTACTATTTATGACTAATTAGGATGGGGACATGACAGCTGCCTCTCTTTCTTTAGTGGGTCTACATCAAAACATTAAAGTGTTTACATGAAACCCACAAATGGCATACTGCTCCTTATCATACAGTACATATGATAGCAACCATTTCATTAAGCATTCCTGATGAATCCACTTAATCTCCATTTTGAAAAGCCACTCCAATCTTTTCTTAGCCTAGACGGCATTAGCATAGACACCATCGCTGTTACCTGTAACGCCCCCAACCGAAACCAAAACAGTCATAACAGGTGCCAACTAAAGCACGTGTTAGGGTCAGTGCCAAACAGACCCCAGCCTTCTGCTGAACTCCGCCGTTTGTGGAGCTGATTGGAGCTCCCACCTCTAATCTCTTTTAATCATCGGACAGACTGCGCTGGCGAGCCCACCTTTGCCATCCTCGTCTTTGATATCGCCCGCGTCTCTGGTCTGTCTAATTACCTTTCCCTCTTGCGTTCACTGATTCAGATTCCCGTTAATTATGCCGGGGCTTAGATCTTTTGATGGATTTAATCTTGTATAGTAGTGGCACATGACCCTCAAATGCTAATTTTTCCCCTCTTGTCTTGCAATCGGCTGTACCATGGCCTCGACGACAGTTGGTTGGGCTCTCTGTATGTGTACTTAGTAATGAGCATCTCTCAGAGATTCGGTTACATCACAGATGTGAGTTGTGAAGATGAGTGGACAGTCACGCTATTTCACAGGGTAAAGCTGTTTCCAGCACATCCTAGAGAATGATGGGCTGCTACCACCTCAAATATTCAAATTGGGAGTCGTTCACATAATTTCCTAATGACAGTGATGGACATGGTTTGATTTTGTTTGGGTGGACAGGTTTTTTGCTTGTAAACAACAACAAAGTCTAGCAAACAAGCATGCTTTCATCACAAAATGTCATTCAGAGCTGGGTTGTTAAGAACACAAACGCAGAGCAGAAGGAGTATGTGCGTCCTCCGTTCTCTTCGAAATAAAAGCTCAGATTAGTCTAGCTTCTCAGACCATATGCTGAACATCAACACCAGACCCAAAGTTACTGTCCTTGACTACATTTCAAGGACACCCTGCAACAGTTTTCTCTGACTGCGACAATGAATATTGAATAATACGTCGTTATGCTGTGCATCATACCATTTCCAAGGTCGGCATTTTGAAGAACCAAGGACTCCTGGCCAAAGTCGTCCAAGAATTGTTTGACCGTAGCCGGGGAGAGGCCGACGGACAGGAGCGTCTGCAGTTCGATTAACACCCCCGCAACGCTGCAGCAGAGACAGGCCGGGATAAGTGAAGAAAAATAATACATGGATGTGACTGTGTGACCTTTTCCAAACTCCCCCAGGCTTAAATCTTTAACACCAAGAGAGAACAAAATCCATAAAAGCACGACAGAGTTTTATGCCATGACAAATGAGGGGGGCCGCCAGCGCGGCGATGTGATTATTTAGTCACCGCACCTGGGCGAAGCGTGCGGTGGGAGAATACATTGTGACTGCGAGAGCACATACATGGAGGAGTTGAAATTGTTGACTTGGCCAGGGGTCTCTCCAGGTGTTGGGCTGCTAACACAAGGGTTGTCAAGGTTACACATGATGCCTTGCATCCATGGCAACACTCCAGCAGAAGGCATAGCTTTGTTGGGGTAGTAGCCTGAGGAAAGGGGGGGGGAAGAAGACAAATAACTCTTACTTATGATCAAAGCACATGAATTCATTCCAGGATTCCTGAACATACAGTGACTATACCACATTTTCTCGAGGCAGTGCAAAACAATCATCATGAGCACCACCAGAATGATATTTTACTCCCAGACATATAGGCAAAGCTGCAGACAGACTAGCTGACTGAAGCAATAGCGTAACATAATAACATAACATAATTGTGATTGGCCCCGGTGCAAATATTTTTCCCATGTTGTTATTACCTGATACATTAATGGGATTCGTATGTGAAAGAGGGAGGATGGAGAGAGAGAGAGAGAGAGAGAGAGAGAGAGAGAGAGAGACCCATTCGCCCTTTACCTTGTAGAGTTACTGTGCGCGTAACTAACTACCAGGCGGGGGGAAAATGCATTCCCATGTTTAGGATGCACTCGAGTATTAACCGAAGGGCTGCAGAAATTCTACAAAATCAATGTATAAACCACGGTTATTAGTTGGAAAATGATGGTATCTCAGGTACACGTAACGTGTAGTAGTGATATCGTTGAATGGTCACTTTGAAGACAGTGCTTTGAAGATTCTCTTTGTGCTCAACCTGATCTCTGGAAAGGGAGAGAATCAGCGCCAGTGGAGATACAGATTGACAGTTTAGCTTTGGCCATTTATAACTCAGTCTAAAGCTGCTCCATTATTTTTAAATCCTCCTGATGAGATTCTCTTTGTGCTTAACACGTTCGTGGGAAAATACACTGGCACTGGAAAACATATAATATATGACTGACATGTCTGAGTTTGTCACATTTAAGCAGAAGGAAGGACCGGCAATCAAACAACTTAGAAGGCATGCAAAACAACCTTACAAACACCAACAACAGCACAGTTGGCACTAGAAAAAACGTGCTAACTCGTGTCTTTTGGTGATATAGTGGGCAAGTCGTGCTGTGCCGTGCTTTTTTCTTTCACATTTTCAGAGCTGTATAGTGTACAGCCTACGTGGCTAATTGGAACAACAGGTATGTTTATCCGTCCTGCACTTGACCTCATACCATTTAAAAAAATATATTTTGAAGATGATACCAGTTGTAGTTACAGAAGCAAATTGTTACATAATGTCTCTTTAATGTGATTCTGAGAAAGTTCACTGGTTCAGAAAAACATATGATGACTGACATGTCTGAGTTTGTGCCATTATCACAGCAGCGTAGTACATTTAAATAGCGTAGCACATTAGAAGGAGAACAACAGTATATTTATGGGAAATAAATAAAGCATGTTAGCAGGGAAGGTATTGAAAAATGTTGAGTTTGTGTTGTGGTGGCAGAGCCATAACTCATAGAACCTGTATAATGTTATATTCATGATTGTAACTGGTTTAATTTTAAGTTATCATTCACCTTCGAGGGTGCATTATCACTCTGAGCTGCATGTGTGGGTGTATCATCATTGGACCGCCCTGAAATTATTCTTAAGCCAGTTAGGAAACTCATCATTTACTGTTTTGGATTTTGTCTAATTTCACAGAATGCTAATCGCTGATCATTTATTTACTTAAGCGTCTTTGAGAACTGTGAAAAGCACTATATAAATGTTATTTATTATTATTATTATTATTATTATTATTATTATTTTTATTATTTGGGTCATTTCAGACTTCAATCTGAGTGGCTTACATTGGCCTTTGTAGATGGGATGATTGGTGGATCTGACCCCCACCAGGATGAAGAACAGGAACAGCGGCCATATCACCTCCACCACCAGCCTCACCTGCAGAGGAAGAAGAAACACAGACAGCACGACACATTTGCATTAAGGTTCACATCCAAAGACCACACACACACACACACACACACACACACACACACACACACACACACACACACACACACACACACACACACACACACACACACACACACACACACACACATACACACACACACACACACACACACACACACACATAAACACTCTGACCATAACTTGAATTTATCTCCGATTCATACCCTTAATCTAATCCTTACTCTTAATCCACATCTGTTGCTGCACGGCTTCATAAAGAGTGTCGATAGATATTTGAATGGTAATTTGCGGTAGACTATCCGAACAAAGGGGCCTTGAGAATCCAGAACAAAAAAACCTCCTTGGCACAATGCACATTGATCTGTTAATAATGGCTGTAACCTTCCTGGTGTTTAGCACTCTAAAGGACATTAGAGATGGTCTATAATTGATAAATATCTTGATAAAGGTCTATAAATGATAAATATCTTGTATATTGCAGTTTTCATGCGCTATTGCATCCTTGAATCACCCAAACTGCAATGAAATGAAGGATCTAGAAATCTGAGAAAAGCCTGTCTGTGTTGTTGTTGTTTTTTTTGTGCCTTCTTCCTTGTGTTGAAGGCCATCTAAGAACCTCTCCAGCCGTGCTTGAACGGGAAACAACAACAAGAGAAGGACACTTGAAATAAGAGGGACTCCCTCTCTGCCTACTCCATGTACTCTGCATGTGCTGGATCAGAATTAAGTTTGACCACTCAAGGTCTCGCTCGAATAAGGCTAGCAGTCTCTGTTCCCCTCTGCCATGTTATTTCATATTCAGGATGTGGAAGCTGTGGCAGAGATGCTAATGTTCAGGTATGCAGAGTGTAGGTGCCCATTCACTCCGTTCAGGTCAAAGCTTACCTGTGCCTAGCATACATAGCAGCCCAATTAGAGATTGTTATGCAATGATAAAAAGCTCCTTATCATTATAAAAACACCCAGTTCATCTTACACGACTATGAGAAATGAATCTTTGAAATGAACAAGTACACCCATATTTGACCACTAAACTCCACTTGAGGGGTTAGTCCAGTAAATCAAAGCCTTCTGTTGGTTTTCTGTCCTGACTTGAACCCGACACATGATTTTACCACAGTATGAGCATGAATAATGCCTCACACACACACACACACACACACACACACACACACACACACACACACACACACACACACACACACACCACAGCTCAGTCGATATGTTAAGGCTACACCTTCAGAGAAATAAAAATGAAAAATAAAAACACATCTGTTCAAGGTCCAGGATTAGTCAAACTCCTTAGCCAAACTTTGAACCGCAACAACCAGTCTGAAAGGAAAGAGCGGAGAGCTGCTTCCTTGAGTTTATTCTCAGCGCACTACATCCCATAGACCCACGGCCCTAATAGAGGGCAGAACCCAGTGATTGGAGGGGTCCGGGGCGATCAGAGGGGTGCGGGGCGATCAGAGGGACGGATACGGGGGCATTTATCACTTTATCAGGGCTAGCAGCAGAGGGGGAGCAGAGCTCAGGAATCAAGAGCATGACTCACATTTTTTTGGAGGGGTGGGGGGTGGGTGAGGTGGGGGGGGGGGTAAGTGGGTATGGAGGACTGCTGTTATATCATCTTCCAATTTCTTCTTGCCTAAAGGCACAAAGACTGCCTTTTAAAAGAGTGGCGGTGGTGGTGTGTAAGTGTTTGTGTGTGTGTGTGTGTGTGTGTGTGTGTGTGTGTGTGTGTGTGTGTGTGTGTGTGTGTGTGTGTGTGTGTGTGTGTGTGTGTGTGTGTGTGTGTGTGTGTGTGTGTGTGTGTGTGTGTGTGTGTGTGCATGACTGTGTGGGGGGTTGACCAATTCTGTTAAACAACAAACTCTCTCTCACACACACACCCACACACATCCTTGCTGGACCCCTCTGACTAAATGTGCCATTACCTTGTCGAGCCTCGTAGTGTCATTCCACTGGCACAGAGGTCCATAAGGCAGACTCAGACAGAAACAGAGGGGCGGGGGGGGGGATGTCTGAGTCACAGAACATCAGTGCAGGGCTTCTCCAGCTGTGGACTCAGCTCTTAAAGCTTTTCCACAGCATGTCTTAGGGGTACGACATGTTATTAAGTCAAGGATTCTTTTTTGTACATTTTCTTTCACTGCTGCGCTACATTTTATTCAGGCTTTTACCCTACTTTTAACTTCTACACTTAACTATCCCATTCCTTCGCTCTCTCCTCTATCTCCAGCTCTCTCTATTATACATCTCTCTCTCTCCTCTCCTCTTCTCTCTCACTCTCTCCTCTTCTCTCTCTCTCCTCTTCTCTCTCTCTCTCTCTCTCCTCTTCTCTCTCTATTATACATCTCTCTCTCTCCTCTTCTCTCTCTCTCTCCTCTTCTCTGTCTCTCTCTCTCTCTCCTCTTCTCTCTCTATTATACATCTCTCTCTCTCTCTCTCTCTCCAACACTGGCCAACTCCACTCCATCGCCTTGTTCAGACACCCGTAGCTGTGGTGCAATGCCCTGGTTAGCGGAGTGAGAAACACACTTCTGTTGACCTCAACGATTCAAGCCGACTGCTTGGAAGAGAACCTCACAGGTTTACCTCGTGAGACATTCTCTTTCTCAAAAGGGACACAGACGAACATGCTCACACACACAGACGAACATGCTCACACACACAGAAGCAGACAGAGGGTTTCCATCTGCTGATGAAGGCTTAGAACGATGAGTTGCTCAACTCAAAGCATAGCCTAGTTTTACTTGTGAATAGTTTCTTTTCATTTCTGATACTGCTTTTCAAAACCTTCCTTGTCCTTAAACAGATATATATATTTTTTCCTCTACTTCTTTTTCCCTTTCATCGTATTTCCTCTTCCTCTTTTGCGTATTTTTTTTTTTTACTTTTCATTTCAAAGGAGGCACAAATCAATCATTTTCATTATGGTACAGGCTAGCAATATCAGAATTGCTGGAGGTTCCATTGAGCCAATCAAAGGGCTCTCGTTCCCACCATGGGGTCATTAGGGGCCTTATGATATGACCAGTGGGTGGCAGATTGACTTCCACACAACAGATCACACACACACGTGCCTGCGCAACAGTCTGCATGTGTTGGCCACACAATAATGATTTGTAACCTTCAGAGAATGAAGGCACACAAAGGCAAGCGTACAAAAGAAGCCCTGCGGTCTAGCAGGACTAGCATAGTGTCTCTCTCTCTCTCTCGCCCTGTGATTTGCCCCAGCCTCTCTCTCTCTCTCTCTCTCTCTGTCTCTCTCGCCCTGTGATGTGCCCCAGCCTCTCTCTCTCTCTCGCCCTGTGATTTGTCCCAGCCTCTCTCTCTCTCTCTGTGATTTGCCCCAGCCTCTCTCTCTCTCTCGCCCTGTGATTTGTCCCAGCCTCTCTCTCTCTCTCCCTGTGATGTGCTCCGGCCTCTCTCTGTCTCTCTCTCTCTCTCTCTCTCTCTCTCTCTCCCTGTGATGTGCCCCAGCCTCTCTCTCTCTCTCTCTCTCTGTGATTTGCCCCAGCCTCTCTCTCTCTCCTTGTGATGTGCTCCGGCCTCTCTCTGTCTCTCTCTCTCTCTCTCTCTCTGTTTCTCTCTCTCTCTCTCTCTCTCTCCCTGTGATTTGCCCCAGCCTCTCTCTCTCTCTCTCTCTCTCTCTGTGATTTGCCCCAGCCTCTCTCTCTCTCTCTCTCTCTCTCTCTCCCTGTGATTTGCCCCAGCCTCTCTCTCTCTCTCTCTCTCTCTCCCTGTGATTTGCCCCAGCCTCTCTCTCTCTCTCTCTCTCTCTCTCTCTCTCTCTGTCCCTGTGATGTGCCCCAGCCTCTCTCTCTCTCCCTGTGATTTGCCCCAGCCTCTCTCTCTCTCCCTCTGATTTGCCCCAGCCTCTCTCTCTCTCTCTCCCTGTGATTTGCCCCAGCCTCTCTCTCTGTCCCTGTGATTTGCCCCAGCCTCTCTCTCTCTCTCTCCCTGTGATGTGCCCCAGCCTCCCTCTCTCTCTCTGTGATTTGCCCCAGCCTCTCTCTGTCTCTCTCTCTCTCTCTCTGTCCCTGTGATGTGCCCCAGCCTCTCTCTCCCTGTGATTTGCCCCAGCCTCCCTCTCTCTCTCTGTGATTTGCCCCAGCCTCTCTCTCTCTCTCTCTGTCCCTGTGATGTGCCCCAGCCTCTCTCTCTCTCCCTGTGATTTGCCCCAGCCTCCCTCTCTCTCTCTGTGATTTGCCCCAGCCTCCCTCTCTCTCTACCTGTGATTTGCCCCAGCCTCCCTCTCTCTCTCTGTGATTTGCCCCAGCCTCTCTCTCTCTCTACCTGTGATTTGCCCCAGCCTCTCTCTCTCTCTCCCTGTGATTTGCCCCAGCCTTTCTCTCTCCCTGTGATGTGCTCCGGCCTTTTGCCACCGCTGTCAATCAGCGCCAGCAGAATTATGCCAAAAACCCTCGAAGGGAAACAGCGACAGCGTTAAATCGGTTTTTTGCCAATTACACCCCCCACCAATACTCCCCAAAAAATCTTAATAATGCATTCATATAATTTAACACTTATCTCTGAAGCACGGTACCCTCAGCATTGTCTCCTATCAAGTAGCGAAGTAGCTGTGTGTGTGTGAGTGTTTGTGTGTTTGTGTGTGCGGAATGAGCAATATGTGAGCATTCACACACATGTGAACGGTATGGTATGTGCTGGCTTGTGTATTTTGTGTGTGTGTGTGTCTGTGTGTGTGTGTGTATGTGTGTGTGTGTGTGTGTCTGTGTATGTGTGTGTGTGTGTGTGTGTGTGTGTGTGTGTGTGTGTGGAATGAGCAATATTTGAGCATTCACACACATGTGAACGGTGTGGTATGTGCTGGCTTGAGTATTGTGTGTGTGTACATTTGATCAATTAATACATTTGATTAATATTAAGTGAATATAAATTATATTATAAAACAGCCAGCAAATAACTGACATGATTGCAACCTACAGGCATCTGCATTTAACTGTAAGTGTGAGAGAGAGAGAAAGAGAGAGAGAGAGTGAGAGAGAGAGAGGACTTCCTTACGTCAGCGCTTTTAAACTAAATTTACAGCAAGAAGTGTTTTGATGTAAAGTTTGCCTCCAGAGCTCCAGTGAAGTCACTGCTTTCTATCACAGTGTGAGTCTCTCCCTGTTGAGCATAATCCCAGTGGATCCAAGCAGGCAAGAGCTGGCTGACTCCAGCACAAGTCTTTAACTCCCCCTACCACTGAACGGTAGCTTCACATCAACTCATCTTCACAGAGAAACTGCCTTTCTATTACATTACGGTGAAATTTTGAAATGGTTGTCAGAAGCTGTGTCAGGAATCAGATAGGCTCGCGCGGAGGACTTCATTATCATCAGACAAAGATAGAATAACGTTTCACCTTTTGCAAGAGGAGACACTATCGGACTACTTCTGAGAGAGTTTATGATTTACCAATAGATTATGTTACTTCTCTGGAGAGAAGACTCCGACTCCAACTCAGACTAGTCTACATCGTTTATTCAAAGGGTGCTATTATATTAACAAGACACTGCTATGATAAACAATTTAAAGGGAAAATAAAATAGGTAAGAGGCTACAATTTAAACCTCAAGTCTTTGCAGACGGTGGTACTAAGCCTGTCGGGGAGTAGTTGGTGCTCAGGAAGTCGGCACGCTACCTGTAGCGGCCTCTCACTTCAGCCTGTGTTCTGTGGGGCTCTAATGCTAACCTCATAGCCCAATACCAAGCACAGTATGACTTATTGTACCGATGTTCGATCACTCCATACCATATCCATCAATCATTCATCCCCATTGATTATAGGCCTCTCAGAGGTTAACGCAAGTAAATAGTGATGTGCTGTCCGCTCCAGCACCTCATTGTGCCTTTAATTATCAGGTAAGTTAAAACTGACACCATATAGCCTGCTGGATCAATAAAAGCAGCAGGAGGATAAGCAGCAAGATGTTTTGAATCCAAAAAATCCAACAAGAGCCAGTTACACCACATACGTCCA
>NC_045169.1:20040579-20065579 GCF_900700415.2 Clupea harengus
TACAATTTGTGGGAAAGAGAAGTGTTAATCAATAGCCTACATCTTCTTTTTTTCAGTGAAAACAACCAATACCCCTATTTGGTTTTCAATCATTATAACTGTAAGTGATCAATCATCCTGCTGCCATGTGGTAATCTATAAGTAAAAAACATGGTCTGTTTATTATCCTCATCAAGTCACAGTAATGGACTAATGATTCAGGTTTTACAACTAATGTCAGAATAACACAACAGGACTATGCCCTGCAAATATGTATCAGCTCAGGGAAGCTGTTTCCATCAAATTCATGGATTATAGATGGAAGAATTTCGGCGAGCCGAGAGTGTAAATTATTATTGATGCATTCCCTTTATCATTCCCTCTCTATATTCCTCTGGCCGTCTCTCTTTTCTTCTCCACATTAGGCATCTGACTCGGACACTGATCTGGGTCCGGCTTGATACAACCTTCTTAAGAAAAATAAACTTCTTAAGTGCTGCTTCTTTCTTAAGTTCAGTCTTAAGACAAACGTGGTTTACCAGATTTTGTTCTGTGCTGCGTGAATTGTGAGGCTCCCTCCCTGCCTAACGTATATTTTCTTTTCTTTGGATTCAGGTATGTCATCGTTTCATTCGATTTTTGTATTTTCATAATGTATTTTTGTATATTTTGCGTATTTCCGGACGGCCGCGGGTGTGGTGGGTCATGCCATTGAGAATGAGTGGTTTCCCGCGACAGGGGAGCTGTGATGCGTCTGGCTCACTCCCTGCCTGATGTGTTCTGTCTGTTGTTTGAATTCAGCAATAAAGCAGAGATCCCCCAAAGTGGTTGTGGCAACAGTCGGTCAAACCCAGGAGGCTTCTGTCTCAACCACGGATCTGACTCTGAACCACACCAGGGGCGGACCAGAGGTGCTTTCAATTTCGCAGAGCGAACACAGGGAAACGCGTTTTTCCTTGAACTGCAAGACCTTGGTCCAGCGTCCATGTTTGTTTGCCGAGAACTACTTCCCCCAGACCATTTTGTGTGTATGTGTGTGTGTGTTTGCAAAGGTTTAGCAGTGAACTCAAAGCAAACGAAAAAAATCTTTGAAAATATTGGTGGTCGTTTGCCTTTTGTTTGGTGTTTTGAACACACCTCAGTGATATCTGTGTTAGCGACCACACGGGCCCCTGTGTCCCTGCATGCTGCAGTGCTGTCTGTGTTAGCGACCACACGGGCCCCTGTGTCCCTGCATGCTGCAGTGCTGTCTGTGTTAGCGACCACACGGGCCCCTGTGTCCCTGCCTGCTGCAGTGAGAGCAGAGGAGCAAGCCCTGGCAGATAACAAGCAGCCCTGTGGGATTATTCCAGCAGACGACAATGGCAACGGCGCCCCGGCAGCCTTCAATGGCAAATTAAACAGATAATAAACACCAATTGATCCGTGACACCATCGCACTCCAGGTCTCTCACACTTTTTCTATCTATTGAATTTTTCAGACATGGCATGGTGGCAGGGCAGACACTGTTATTAGAGCCATTAGATAAATCAGTGCCTTCATATCCCTGTTTGTCGTTGTTCAGTCATTAGACCCCTGGAGAAATGCCTCTGTGCAAAGCCTCCGCTTGGGCAGCCTCAACTCAGTCTCATCTCATTAAGCAGTCTCATCCTATGTGATCAGGCAGCTCATACAACAGCGCTGGATGGGTGGCTAGATGGATAGATGAATAGGTGAATGGATGGATGGGTGAATGAATGGATGGATGGATAGATGGATGGATAGATGGGACATAATGCTTGAGCCTTGTTGTGGGGACCTATTGTCGCAGGGTCATCCACAAGTGATTGGAAGCACATAGTGTGTCCACTACAAGGAATGAGTGGGCTTAACTGATCCTACTTATGCAATAACCATAGAGAGAATGATTAAAAAAAGCAATAAACAGGTAAGGAATACTAAGTGTATACAGCTTCTCAACAACAGAGCCAGTGAGAACCTAAATGACACAGAGATCGGAACAGTAGAGGTAAGTGGATGTTCAGACCTATACCACTGTGTTACTCATTTGGAGTGAGATAAAAGCACTGCTAAGATGTGTATAGTGAAAGAGATTGGGGGCACTGAAAGAAAGCTTGAGTGCTGAGATGGGTGAGAAATCTTCTAAGATGGAGTCACACAGAGACAGAGCCAGGTTGTGTGTGTGTGTGTGTGTGTGTGTGTGTGTGTGTGTGTGTGTGTGTGTTTGTGAGAGGGAGACAGAGAGACTGATGATGAGACTTCTTCCTTAAGGCCAGAATCCTGACAAACCCTTTAGCTTTTAATGCTCCAGTTCCTCTCAGGGTCTAAAGTCCATTTCCTGTCTGGGTTTGCATTATTTACACTGCCTTCATTGAGGCCCCTTTCTCAGTGAATGAGGACAGGTGATGGCAGAGAGGGCATTAGGGCTTTCACAGGTGCAGCGGAAGAGCCCATTCATTCAAGGTGACCTGAACTATGGGGAAACACAGTTGCTGCCTGATACTCACACACACACACACACACACACACACACACACACACACAGAGAAACAAATAAACACCCGTTTTCAGATCTTAGCTCTAGCAAGTAAAGCAGAGAAAGTTACCGCTGCACTGAATGTTAAAGAAAGACATTGGAGAAGAGAAGAAAAACAAAAATACATCCAACACAATAATGGTGCATTTAATGATGCAAATGTTAAGACGTTGTTACTATTTGGGGGCCATGAATAATGTATAATCATTAATATTTTGTATAATAATTTGTATTTGGCAACATCCACGTCCATTGCACTAAATAATTCCACATAACAATTTACAGCAACTCACAATCCGCAACAGTTATCGAGTGAAGTATGCTGTACTGAAGTGTGGTATGAATGCATAAAATATGGCCTTGATTATTGTTTCATTACACATAGACCATCCACTGCATATGAAGTTCATGTAGTAATTTATAAGTCTCAGACAGCTCTGCCTAATAGGCCTCAGGTGCGATAGCAGGACTAACAGCCTTTAAAGCAAGGTCTCGGCACACAACGTTGTCTTTACTAATGCTACACTCATGTCTGTGTAAACACTCACCGGCCTCAAGTGCTTGTATAATTCAGTGAGTGCCGTATGTGCTGACGGAGCTTTCAAGTCCCTATGCTTTTGAAAAAGGGAAAGTGGGAGACGTGTACAAACTTCTAAGGTCTAAGCCGTCAAAGGCAGGAAGAGCGAAGATGGATGGGGGAGGAAGTGAACTCCCTCTCGGACGCTGTCTCATACGTTCAGAAAGCTAAATGCTAGCGTGCTACCTGTTACTGTTACTGACAAAACAAAAGCAAACTGTACTTGTATGATCCAGGCTAGCAGCTAACTCGGGGCATTGTTACGAGTCCAGGATGGAACATTGATCAAATCAAAAGCAAAGTAAAAAAAATTGGCTATACTGAATGACCTTCTTACAATGTACTTACATTTAAATGTAGTCTTTTGGCAGACACTTTCATCCAAAGCGGTTTACAAGTGAGAAAGAAAAGTCAAGTGTCAGTGAAGGGAGCCCTTGCAGTAAGCTCTAAAAAATATTTAAGATGGCAAAGTGCAAGGAGATTAAGTAAAGAAGTGCACAGTAAGTGTGAGTTGGGCAAGTTAAGGTGTTAGAGGTGTTAGGAAAGGAGGTACTCTCAGAAGAGATGAGTGTTTTGAGGATAGTGGAGTGCCCCTGCTCTGATAGTATCTGGTAGCTCGTTCCACTATTAGGGAGCTTCAAATGAGCACAGTCTGGACTGTCTTTGCCAAATCTGTATCCCATAGCCTCATGTGTGGTATGGTCACACCATGCAGTGTGTTCTTCCTTTTAGTTATAGTGCACTGCACTAGCCAATAAACACTGCCACAAGGTGGGGCAGAGTGAGAGAGAGAGAGAGAGAGAGAGAGAGAGGGAGGGAGGGAGAGGGGGGGAAGAGAGAGGGAGAGGGAGAGAGAGCGCGTGCATGAGAGAGAGAGAGAGGGAGAGAGAGAGAGAAGGAGAGGGAGAGAGTGAAGGAGAGAGAGAGAGAGGGATAGCGAGGGGGGGTGAGAAAGAGAGAGACCCCTTCGTCATGCAGATACTAACTCCTACAAGCACACAGATATGACAAACCCTGACAAACCCTGATATGACAAAGCAGAGGATGTTGACAGAGTGAGGTGAGATGTAATTGGGATGAGGGACAGGTGAATCCTGCTCACATTGAACTAGGAGCAGGTTTGGTGCAGGGTGTGTTCCAGAGGCAACTGCAAACAGGAACACCACTGGAATCTTAGTAACTGGTCTCTTTGGCAATGTTGGCAGTCAGATATTGACCAATATGGGACACTCTGCCATACAAACTAACTTAACCATAACTTAACCCATTCGGTCGTTAGTCATCATGACAGTTGGTGTCCAGAGATTCCACAGTATCATGTTAACATCACTGGTCATTTCCCTGGCAGGCAGCTGTTCATTTCCATAGCTTTCTGGGAATATGAGTCTCAGCTGCAAATAAGGCCACTCTTCTCCAATGCACCTGGTTTGTTTACTCAACAAACAGATTGACACAAGGATCAATACTGCAAACCAAACACTGTATAAACCACTGTCTTTGTCACACACAAATGTCTAGTCTTTGTAGTGTCTAATGAACTCTAGTCACCTCTAGTCTTCAGTGCTTTGTCCCAGTGGATGGAAATCTGGTCTAGATTCAGACTACCTGAGATCACTCTTTTATTCTCAACAGAACAATTGATCCAACCATAACAGAATCTCTTGAATCAACTGAAACAAAATCTCTTGAATTGCTCGAAACGGAATGACTTGAATCATATGAATCATTCCAAACAGAATCATATGAATTTGAACCCTAACCTTACACAATATAACCCATTCCAATTTTAGATAAGCTTTATATCTTTAAAATAAACATTAAAATGGATACAATGAATTAGCCTCTGTGGGCATATGAATTGACACATGTGAAATGTTCTATACCTGCACACACACACACACACACACACACACACACACACACACACACACGCACACGCACACACACACCCACACACACACACACACACACACATTCACAGCGGTATCATCTGTGGCCTGGTAGGATGTGGGAAAATGGCTCTTTCAAAGGTAGCGGTGAACAGCTGGCGAGAGCCATTGTGGCACAGCAGCCAAGGAGAGGAGACATCCAGTGGTATTCCAGTATATGTAATGACCACTTCTGCTCAGATGCTCATGGAGAAAGAGCTGTGGCAATGAAACAAATGTGTGCTTGTGTGTGTGTGTGTGTGTGTGTGTGTGTGTGTGTGTGTGTGTGTGTGTGTGTGTGTGTAGTGTGATGTCTGTGTGTGTTTGCATGTATTGGACATTACACATGTGTCAATGCATGTGCGGATTGTTTGTGGTTTGAGCGATCTTGTTCATGGAATGTATCTGCGCCTGTGTGTTAGTGTGTGTGTGTGTGTGTGTGTGTGAGTGTGTGTGTGCTTGGATTTCTGATTTCTCCAGAGCACACATTATCCAGGACCTCTGCCCTCAAAGGTTATAAACAGTCATGTGAATTTAGATTAATGTATAGATTTTTCCCGACCTTGTCATATAAATAACTTTACAAAAAAGAAGGGAATGAAGAAAAGGAAAAAAAGAAAAAAAAAGAAAGTCCGGTGCTTTAGTACAGTCCGTGTAATTGTCTTGTGTTGCTTTAAATATTTTATCATGGCTTCCAGAGAACATAGCATTCAAAAAGGGGAAAAAAAAGAAACGATGGCCAACACAGGAACCACCTATAAAATATGCAAAGGGTAATTTCCTATTTATAAATCACATTCTCAGACTTTGACCTCAAACGGGCTGCTTTTCCGTTCCGTTTTCACGGCAGAATTTATTCCAGTGAGGAATGGGGCCACCCAATGTCTTATTTCTAATTTTAGAGGGCAATTACTATCAGATGGCACATACCGACCTGCGTGAATTTGTTGTGGCACAGAAGGTCAGAGTGCAAATTGAAGTGCATTAAGGTGCGCCGCATTTGAATCCACTGGAATCAGGAAGTGTGAGATTACATTGAAACCTCTCAGAAAATGTTACTTTGCTGGCCAACCCCAAATGTCTTACTGAAAATCCAGTCCCACGTGAAACACTTATTCCACACTGTGTGTGTGTGTGTGTGTGTGTGTGTGTGTGTGTGTGTGTGTGTGTGTCTGTCTGTCACTATCTTCAACTGTGTTTTCTTCTATACTTTTTCTCAAAGATGACAACAGTCTATCCAGTGAAGCTTTTGTGGTGTAAAAGTCAGGGAAGCATCCGTTGCCCATTCTAACCCTTGATGGTAGGGTACTGTTTGGTACAGAGTAAGTAAACAGGTATTGCCATCATGCCTGTAACCAATGTTGGGGTGTAACAGAATAGATGTAACAGCATTACATATTTATAATACAAAATATGTGGAGGCCTAACTATTCAGATACAGTTACAATTTAAATTGGTGGTAATCAGAATATCGTTACATTGACCACTCAAAGGGATGACTTTTTTAATTGTCTTGTGCAGGCTATTCGCTCTGAAATTGAAATGTTCCCCTAAACCAGCATTTCCAATAAGCCAATGAGAGCGTCAATGCTCTGTTATGCTGTCACTCTCCAAGTCCCCGCAGCCTTGACTGAACTACTCACTTCCTGTTACCTGAGTTATTGTTCAGGCATGGCGTGTTCAAAGCAAGCAGGAAACAGCCAGCAGCAGTACACATTTAAATGAAGAGCCAGAGGAAAAGAACATTGCCTGTTTACTCATAATTGCAACCTTTCTTTCATTTTATTTCCAGTGATAGCTTCCTTCCAAAATCAAAAATTGTTGAGCAACGAGGCAATGAAACAATTTGAAAGTGCGGCAGCATTAAGAATCAAAACATGCGCATCTCAAAGACAAATCGGAGAAAGAAAAAGAATGAAGGATGAAAGTACTGAAAAACAATTTAACTGAAAACGAGAAACTTGCAAAACCGTCATATTATTTAACACGGAAATAGGCTTGTCTCAGAAAAGCACACTTTGAGAGTCCATGTCGTGATGTTTCCTTCGTTTATCAATGCCGAGAAACCAGGCACATCTCTCCCATTAGAATGACGTCATTAACCTCTTTATTCACTGTGTTATTTCCTGCCAAACCATGTTTTGAAATGAAGTGTGATTGGTTGGAGGTCAGGGGTCAGCCTACAGTGTGGAAAAGATGTTCAGGCTTAGGATCATCCTTTCTGTTTCTCCCTTAGGTTATAATACCCTAAATAAAAAAACTCTCAAGTTTATGTTGGGAATGGGACGTCTATCATGTCTGAGGCCAATATATCCTATACTGTATATCAATATAGCCAGTCATGGGTCCAGGTTTCTTGACACAGTGTTCAATAGAAAGGCATGTAACTCCGCTTTCTAATAGGTGTTGGTAACATTAACTAAAAACAACATTTATAATTTATAAATAAAGGCATTTTTAGTTTTAGTAGTGATTTCCGTGCAGACAAAATATTGCTGTTGTAGGTTCTTCATTCCGAATTTACATAACAATGTTGCAATTAGTAATAATAATGATAATAATAATGATAATAATACTAATACTAATACTACTACTACTAATAATAATAATAAAACCATCAGTCGATCCTTACTGCAGAGGGGGGGTCAGGGGTTGTTGTTGGTGATGGTGGGGGGTGTGGAGTGGGGGGGTGGAGTGGGGTGTTTGGTGTTGGTGATGGTGTGGGGGGGTTTGGTGTTGGTGATGGTGGGAGGTGATGGTGGGGGGTTTGGAGTGGGGAGTTTGGTGTTGGTACTTAGAATGGAACAGAATACGTTGCCAATTTAATTTTAGACATGTATTCAGTGATCTGCCGTGGCATACATTTTATAGGGTAACCCTCCCAACCCTGCCTGTAATAGTGATGAGACAAATAACACGCACACAGCAGGAAACAGGAGGGGATATGCAAATCTAGTGCATGTGTCTGAAGATGCGACTCAACAACGGACGTCTGAACTCAGTAGTACAAAGAGGTTCAGCACAAAGACATCCGAGAGTAAACAGTCCGTGCACAGAACATTGCCATCCTACCAGCCGCTGCTATGACTTACATGGCAGAGACACAACGAGACAGGAGTTAGGAGGGGCTACGCAATCCCAACGCGCTGAGACGCAAGTCACTCAAAACAATAACAGACCTCTGAACTCAGAACGGTGCAAAGACGTTCAGTGCATAGACGATTGAAAGTAAACAGACCAGGCACGGAGCATTGGCCACCATGCCCACAACCATGACGACTTACGCGGCGGAGACAAAAAGATGGAAGACAGGAGGAGACGAGCAGCTCTAGTGCGTACATGTAAACATGTCAAATGTCAAAAACAGAAAGTCGACACAATGATGTTCAGGACACAGAGACAATCGAAGTGTACTGACCAGGCACAGAGCATTGCACTCATACCAACACAAGTGACAACATGGAAAAGACACAGTGAGTGATTGGAGATAGCATGAGATTGGAGGTCTGGGCCATTCCAGTGTGTGTATGTATGTGTGTATGTGAAGACATCACTCACTCAAATCAGCAGAGGACCTCTGAGCCACCATTAGCCATGCTGACGAATACGTATGAGAAGTGGAGGCTAATGTGTGTGTGCTGTTTGGTGCTTTTGCCCCAATCTTCCCCATCACGTGAGTTACAGGTTAATCATTTCCATGGTTTTACGCAAGTCATATGTAACGGCCCTGAGCAGGTCAAAGTCTAAACAGCTGTGTGCAAACATTGTCCGGCATCTACAAACCTCGAACGGTCATAAATTCTCAGCCGAAGCCAGAAGGTCGGGGGTAGATTCTAGAGAAACTAGTGGTATATTATTGTCAATACCAACCACTCAGGCAATGAAGTAACCTACTTTTACTGGGTACTGGTGCTAACTTTTTGAGTGAGAACCCCCCCCCCCACACACACACACACACACACTTTTCATACGTACCCTCTCCAATGATGAGGAGGATGTGTTCAGTGTCTCTGGATCATGTCAGACACTGCTAACGACCCACTTAAATGTTGCCATATCAGTTTTGGTATTTTGTTTTATTAACACACAAACAGCTTTTACTCTCAAATGCTCAAAACGGAAAGTTAACTGGACGTGGAACCTTAATCTATCATGGTGTGACCGTGAGTTTTGAAATCTTAGATTCGAACTTATTAATGAATAACAGAAACGTCTCATAAGTAATTAGTAAGCTAGTTACTCTTCTGGAATTTTGATCTTGTTTTAATAATTCATGGCTAAAACTGTCAGAGGGTAAAACAAGAGGGTGGTTCAATAAGTCGTTAGTGACAATTCCACTGCAGCCACGGAGGTTGATCTGAGCGAACTACCCAGGAGACCCACGGAAACACACAGAAACACACACATGAATACGAGACTCAAAGTAAAGTGACCTACCAGTGTAGTGTGTCCTCGTTGAGTACTCCAAATGTCACCTCATCCTAAAGACAGTGCCCAAATCCTTTCTAACTGCTGCTCACAATCTCAAGGAAAAAAACACTTCCTTGAAAACCCAACCAATCTTCCCAGAGCAATTAATGTCTCTATCTCTCTATCTCTCTCCCACGCTCCCTCTCTCTCTCTCTCTCTCTCGCTCTTCCGGCTCCCTTGGCCCCTTCTACCTACATCTGCAGCATGCAAATGATCTCCGCGGGGACTACCATGGCGACAGGGCGGAGGGTAATAAAGCCGGCTAAGGCACATGTGGTGTGGGTTACACAAGCTGGCCTACCTGAGGCACGTGTGTTTACCACCAGCTAATTGCCTCCAGTGGAATACCATTACTGGGCCTCCAACGACAGCCTGTCTCAAACCTACACTTGAGGAGGATACCTTCTGACAAGCCATCTCTCACTGCCACTAGTGATGAGGGGGAAGTGATTATATATATATTTATAATTGCTTTTTTAATACATCACTATTACTCTGTGGTGAGATAACATGTTAGAACAGTATTAGGGAACAGTGGTCTATGTTTAAATAAACTTAAATTAAATGATAAATAATTGAATTGCTTCACATGAGAGTTCCAATAACCAACAATAATGAAATCTGAGACTGTACTGAATATTTGTTTATGTTGTTGATGGTTTATTTTCATTACCTAATGTACTCACAAATGTAAAGATCCATAGCATGAAGCCTAATTCATTAGCAGGCTAACCATAAAAAACAACAAACTAATTCATTTAGAATTCTTATGATATCTTTTCTACTTCACCCATAGCAAAGTTCACATTATTTAATCAATGAAGTAATGTGAAGCAAGGGCATCTTAAGTTAAAAACATTACCAGAGATTTTATGTAGGACTCCTTTCCTCCCTAAAATAAAAGTCTCCATGCTGTGGCTGTTGATGATCAACTAGAGAAGCATCATAGAAATTCAGACGAGTGTGTGTGAGTGTGTGTGAGTGTGTGTGTGTGAGTGTGTGTGTGTGTGTGTGTGTGTGTGTGTGAGTGTGTGTGCTGTTGAGTTTTATGGCGTGAGCGTATAAAACGGACACAAAAGAACGAAGGTTTACGGCAAATCTGTCTGAAGAGGGGCCACTCCAGGAACATCATCAAACCCCACATCTGCTTGACTTTGCAAACACACAGGCACACACACACACACAAACACACACACACACACACACACACACACACACACACACATATACACACACACACACACACACACACACACACACACACACACACACACACATGCACTCACACATACACACACACACACAAATATGTACACAAACACATAATACACACACACACACACACACATATACACACACACACACACACACACACACACACATACACACACACACACACACACACACACACACACACACACACACAGACTCAGTCTTTGGCTGAATGAGGAGGGGGCCATAAACACTGAACTGGTGTGTTTGGGATATTTCGATCATAAGAGACGGCGAGCTCCCTGCCAGCTCGCCGATTTGCCGAGTGTTCCAGCACCGCGTGCTGCCATGTCTGCGCGTGTGTGTGTATAATGGCGTAGTTACCTCCATCTGTGCAGTATTTACTCATCCTGACACACGGACTTTACAATCAAACCAGCCTCTCTACACTCAGTGTAGCATCCCTCCATCTTTCTCTCTCTGCTGTTCTTAAGCTCGAGAGTGGCTATTGGATTGTAAACAGGAACACCTGTTGTCGATAAATATGCTGTGTCATTCATGGTTATCAATCACCATTTGGTCACAGAAAGTCACGGGGCAGCCCTAGACACAAGCAGAGGTCAATATTTCAAAGCTGAAACACCTGTTGTCGATAAATATGCTGTGTCATTCGTGGTTGTCAATCACCGTGTGGTCACAAAAAGTCACGGGCAAGCCATAGACACAAGCAGAGGACAATCTTTTACATGATGTTTCCTGGAACTAGAGTAATTAAGGGTCATGACATCACCCAGTGTGATTACATATGGACTGTTTATGTGGCCTTGACCCTGTTTCTGTAGCCTTGACCTGTTATCCAGGTAAGAGGTGACCGTAAATAGTTATAGGTTATGAGCCTCTCAGGTGCATTGTGGGTGAGGTGCTGTATAATACTTTGTTCAGATAGCCCGTGGTGAAAAAAACCTTAGTCACCGGATCCTCTTGAGGTTTGGATGACTTGACAGGTATTTGATTTTCATTTCATTACTGGTCTGTAAACCAAAACAACTTAAATTATCTCAAAACTTAAATGCTTGCCTAAACCTAAACCTAAACCTACTATAGCTTGATTGTTGTACCTCTATTATCAGTCTAAATGAATAAATATAAATGTAAATGTTGTTGTTTGCGTGGCTGTCCATCATATACTCTCCACTAGGCTCCAATGCTAATATGCTAACGCTAAAGCCCTTCAGTGAGTCCACCCTGTCTCTGAATGGCGTAGCAGATGCCAGTCGGGTGGCATGGCGCCATCCCATGCCACATTTGCATTACCCCCCCCCCCCCCCATGCCCCCAACCCCTGCCGCGAAGAGGTGTTTGCCCAGCTAGCGGAGCCTATTGCCCTGTCCCGGCACGGGGTCCAGAATGGCCCCGCTACCTGCCTTGGCACTCTGGCCTGTTCTCTTCTGCCCTGGCAGAGGCAGCGGTAACAGCAGTGGCATTTGTGTCCGCGGTCGATTCATTCCAAGAAACTCCAAGCTTGATTACCGCGGCGTCCCAATCACCTCAGACACGGACTGGGTCCCCCACCGACAAGATACACGGAGAGCTCGCCCAGACATCCACCTCGCTACAGTGTCTACTCTGCTGCGTGCCTCTGGGTTAAATAGCTTATCTGACACATGGATCATAGTAAACTGGGTTCTAGTTTATATCATGCCCTCAGGTGGCATATACCTAAAACATAATTGATTAAGAACGGTGTATTGACAAAGCATTGCATATATAAGTTCACAATGTGCTTACGTTTGGGATATCTTAGGCCTAGGTTTTTAGGTTGTTGTCTGCCTGCCAAGTTCTCCTTTAAACAAATTTCACTAAATATTTGAACAGTAAGGAGACGTGCTGGATGAAGCAGTTGAGGCTAAAGTGATTGTCTCTGGTCTTGATAACAACTATAGAGGCAAAGCAATGGGAAGGGGTGCACTGGGGGTGTAATCTGAGACTATGAAGCACATACACACACACACACACACACACACCTACCTGCATACACATGCACACACAGACATGCAGAAAGACACACACAGACACACACACCCACAGACAGACACACACACCCACAGACACTCACACTCACACATACACACGCACGCACCCACAGGTGAGGTCACCATGAAGCTTAGACACATACATGAACATACACAAATGTATACACACACCACACCACACCACACACACACACACACACACACACACACACGCGCGCGCGTGCGAGGTCACAGTCAATACAAGCAATCGCCTACATTAATTAAATGTCAGCAGCCCAAAGCCACACAGGCAGTACTGTGGGCTTCCCCAACCCAGAGAGGGATGACCCACTTAGATTCCAATTCGGAGAGACACTAATGGAACATGTAATTCAGTACCTCCACCGCACACAGGTGCACCAGGGCTTCACAGTCTGAGGAGCAGGGGCTTAGCCAGGGGTCGAGGGATGGCTACAGCCACAGAGGTAGACCTGCTGCATTCTACAGAACACTTTTCCCCGGAACATAGCAGCCAGGGACAGTGGAATGGAACCCACTGGAAACAGGGATACAGTCGCTGTGGTTTCAGTTGCCTAGTGAGCCAACACAGTCACACAGGAAGACATCCGGGTTTGCATTAGTATTTCAGGCATTAATGCTTTGGAAGAAATTGATGAATGATGAAATTACAAACAAAATGTCATCCACTTTAAACAGGTTATTTTTCTTCTACACTGAGAATAAAAAAACATCAAGTGTAGATTGCCGACAGCAACATTCACATTTTAGCATCCACATACTTGTGGGTTTAAATGAAAATGAAATTGGTAGTGTAGGAGAAATGTTTGGTTAAATAAACTCAACGAAGAACACAGTGCCCGCTGTTAGTATCTGCAAAAGTTGCTCAGAGCATTAAAAAACAAGCTTCTCTTGCTTGTTGAAACTTTTATTGACTTTCCCAGCTCTGTAAAATGATTAGCACTGATGCATGCATTATTTACACCTGGTAGGCAGGGCGAACACCTGCAGACTGACAAGTCAGTTCGCTCCGTCAGAAGTATAGAACTGTAGAAAAGCCCTGTAATCTCTCAATCTTAAACTCACAATTATCAGACTAATTTGCTCCATTCTTGTCAGTCCTGCTCAGTTGTAATTTCAATCTCATTAAATTAACTGAAAATGTAGATAGCTTTTTTTGCAGTTTAATCACACAATCAATTTGAATTATAAAGAGCAACAACATAAATGATGATGATGAAAATGATTTTACTTTTCTTGAGCTTTCTTATGGACGTTATGAAACAGCTAGCATATCTAACAGTGCTAAGAATATACAGGCTTTGTTAATCAAAAGGCCCTTCAGAGCATGTTGAAGCTGTGCTGCTGATAAATTGGCAAACAGACCAAAGTCAACTAGAAACAACAGAGTTAATGTTTTATGTTTTTTGCGTTTCTTGTGTAAATCCTTACATAACAATTTACAATTTGCCGCAAGTGTGAAGTGCAAAGGGACAATGGACCCAAGTAATACAACTCAAAAGAACTAATTAAGATTCTGACGTCCACAGAATTCATTATCATGTAGTACATGCTACTGTGAGAACACCAACCTTTCGTTAAGTGGATCACTTCACAAGAACATCAAATTAGCCCAAACAAAACGACTTCTTCCTGGTTCTTGCTGGTTATTTTCTTTTTTCTCTCCTTTCTCGCTCTGCCTTGCTCCTCACCATGTCTTCCGATGTTCGTTATCACACTTTTGTATATCGCATATGTGCTGACCATCACAAATCAGACGCTGAGGTTAACATTGCCTCTTCCCTCGCGCCATCGTATACAGCTCTCCTGCAAACCCACCACAGACCCACGTTCTAATCCGCAAGTTTTTTAAAGGATAAAAAGCTAAAGGGTTGAAAGGTACTTGCGGATAAAACAGTAAGCAGGAGCTACTCTTGGAGAGGTCATGTGAAGGGCCTCCTGCAGGGCTGGATGAGGGGAGAGAGGAGGAGAGGGGAGTCCGGGGAGAGCAGCTCCTCAAAGCCAGGCCCCAGGCCTTCTGCCCACTCTTATTTGGTGCCCTCCTGACATTGATGAAGTACAGGAGGCTCGGCGCAGGTGCTTGTTAGCCCGCTCTGTGGCTAGAGGAGTCGACAGCTGATGGACACTTTGGTCGGACTCAAATTGGGCCGAGCCAGGCCCCAGCTCAGCTCATATTGGGCCGGGTTCTGGACCTCAAATCCTCCTCGAGTGTCCTTATTTTTGGGTCTTACAAAACTAAAAAGAAAAGAAAAGACAGAGAGAGAGAGATAGAGATAGAGAGAGAGAGAGAGGAGACTTTGAGACAATAATAAAAGGCCAGAACAAAACAGTCGCCCCTCTAAAACACACTGACATTGAACTGTCTCCCCAGTGGATGGTTGTTTTTCCGAGATGTCAGAGGAGAGAGTTTCGACCTTCCTTTTGTTTCTACAAGTGAGATTACAGGTCTGTTCACTCACCTCACAAGGCTGGTCCCCTTGGATGTAACCTGTTACATCACTCCGTGTTTCATGCGCTAGACAAAAGCTTTTCAACCCCAAAAAGATACAAAATGAAAAGATAAACACTGAAAACTAAAACCCTAAAAACGGAACCATCGACAATTTATTTTTTCTTTTACTTGTACAGGTCAACATAACCTGGTCTGATTTAACTCAACATACATTAAAAACATTTTGACATGGAAATGGACATGGATTTTCTGTGTCATGTGACACTGTAGTAGTGTTGTTCCTGTCATTCCTGTCATGCTGTGCCTGGTGTCGCCTGTATAGTTAGTACATTAGTCATTGCCTGTTTATTTATCTCTGAAAAATCTGTGTTTTTTTTACAAGTGTTTGTAACCCCCCCCCTTTTCTTTCCTACTGTGAGGCGCATTGTGTTACCTCCGTGTATGAAATGCGGCGTACAAACAAAATTTGATTGATTGATTGATTGATTGATTGATTGATATAGAGGCTTTATCAATATAGCCATGGAATCCTACACACAGCGCTGAATCTGCCACAGGCAAAGTTGCACATCCAGTTCCATCTCACCATTCTCATGCAAGGGTTACAAAAACGACATCCTCTCTGCCGATCGACTTCAGCCACTCAACAATTATAACAAGTACCATTTGTTTAGGAACGCTGCATCCATTAAGCCAACTAATGCAGGATTCGCTATGGCGAGTAGAAATGCCAGTAGAAACAGATGTCTGTCTACTTTTGGACTGGCAGAGACCCATGTTACAACACGACATCATGTCCACTATTGTCCAGCACACATCCTGAAAGCCAAAGTTGGTTTTGGTACCATCTGTGAGTGATGAACCAACGCCAGGAGCTGGTGGTGAGGGGAACAACCCTTCACCAAATGTTGAGGGTCTGCATCTGTCATGGAAAGCACTAACCAGTCCCCTAGGATCCAGACCCAGACAGAGCAGACGAGTCCGTCACAGATCTGGCCCTCCGCTGGGTCAAATTTGACCCAGATCTAGCCGAAGTCTGGCACGGGTTCAATCTGTTTCTGACACAAATACAGTTCTGTTCTGGTCCCACCTGCTAGCCGGGGGGTGGGTGGTGGTGTGTGTGTGTGTGTGTGTGTGTGTGTGTGTGTGTGTGTGTGTGTGTGTGTGTGTGTGTGGGTGTGGGGGGGGGGGATGAAATTAGGCTGTTTGGTCATGAGAAGGGTCAAGCTTTGCCAGTAAACCTTCCTTTCATTACACTTTAGGAGAAAATAGAGCAAAACCTGTTTAGAGAGAAACCACAAGTTAAAGTGAATGTGGCAAAGACTGTGAGAGGTCTGTGAGAGGGCTTAGTGTGAAAATGGGCTGTTAGGCCATATGGACTGTGGGAAGGATTAGCTGCAGACTATCTGAACACTAAATAGGAATTAGTGAAGTACTATACAATGAAGTCAAATTTGATTGATGAACTCCAAACAAATGAGTGACAGTGGAGAATCCTTTGGATAATATTCAGTTACTGTTTAGTGGTTCTTGTAATAAAACACAACGAGCCAAGTGGTCACAGGCAGTTTTTGTTATGCATTTTATGCATATTTGTCGCTCAGATTTGTTGCCAGGTTTGCAGCTTGTGGCAACATCATTATTCCTAGTCCATTGTTTATTTATTTCATTTTCAAATCTAAGAGTCGACATATGTTGTTCACTCTCCCCGAAGATGCCTTTAAAAAAAAAAATACTGATGCAGAAAACAAATCTCTTGTCAAACAGTATTCTAGGGTGTGCTTTAGGGATGGTTTAGTGTAGATTGTAGGCACTCACTCCTTGCAGAAGAAAATTAAAGTGAAAAACTAAAAAAGAACATAATAAATGAACGCGAATATTATAGCCCAGGCCTTTCGAAGCGGTCCAGGGCGCAACTTGAGAAAACTTTCAAGTCCAAATCGTTTTCCCAAGTGTGAGCACCACACTGCTTCGCCATCTCCTGGCCCTCATCGAGAGCCGAGCCGAGGCCGTTCCCGCCATCTGCCTCTCACATGAAAGGGACGGGAGATGAAAAGTGGAATGTCTCTCTTCTTTTCATGTAGACATCTAACCAATTATGGGGGAGTATGGCAGAATGTCTGTGGAAAAAGAGACCTCCCCCCACACCCCATCCCGTGCCTTCCTCTTCCTCTTCCTCCCCCTTCAACTGGCCCCTTCAGCCCTTGCAGCCTGCCAGTGGATATTTCACTTCAGGCTATTTCTTCTTCAGATGTGTTTGGTTTGCATCTGTGGTTGTTATGAACATTTTATGCCTGTGTAGGTTATTACTTATTATTCAGCACACGACATACCAAGAGCTTGAATAGTTAGTTACACACACAGTGATATGAAGATAGAGCTTGAATAGTTAGTTACACACACAGTGATATGAGGATGGTCAGAGATGGTGACTGAAGGGTGTTGATGACACCACAGTGTTTATCGGCACCGCAAGAGACATTAAGGTTTGACGCTTTTAGTCACCTGCATGATGCAGGTTGCATACTGTGATACAAGATCAAATCCATTTTGCAATCTTGCATTGTCACAAATTCAAGGATTGCAGTTGCAGTCGTCTCTTATTACTGAAATATTTCCACAAAAAAACGCAGATTTGATTTAACTCAATTTCAAACTACATTTTTGAGAATTTGCAATCACAACAAGCCCTCTTGCGAATCCTGGAGGGACTGAATTATTTGGGATATAGCAGAATGGCAATGGAAAATTACCCCCCCCCCCCTCCAACTGCCCCTCCAACTGCCCCTCCAGCCTATCATTAGACATTTGGCATTTTCTTAGCTGTGTTTAGCTTTCAGCTGTGGTTGTGGATTACTGCCCATCATTTTAATTTTTAATTGTATTTGTTTCAGCGGAGGGCATAAAAATTGAATGTAGTTGTAAACACAATCGAATGAAGACGGGGTTACTGAAAGGTGTCATCACCACAGTACTAAATAGTCATTGCAAGAGTGATTAAAGTGTGGTCTTCAGTGATTCTGGTTTGTTGTAAAGATGGCATCATCCCACACTCCATATCACTCCTACTCCCAAGTTAAGTCAAGGCCCTTTGTAATTTATAAATCAAATAGCTTGACTGATGGGATCTTCTGTGTCTATTTTGCTTTCGGGTGGAGCCATCAAACAGAAGGCAAAGTGTTGCCACAAACGTCTAATAGTTAATGAAAACTGGCTGAGTTCCTGCCGACACTTCGTTAGACTGACACTCCAAAAGCATTGCCTAGTAGCTACTTCAAACTGCATTTTCAATATCCTCTGTTGCTATCGCATAGCCTTGTTGAAGTGGGAATGATGCTCATTTTTCCATCTGATTGTTTTTGTTTTTGCACAGAAGTCTGACAGTACTGATGAGTAAACTCAAAGCCCTAGAGACTGTTAAATGGCAAGCAGGTAATTATGTGCTCGTCGTTAACAAGGCTCACCTGTTTTTAATCACCCATAGCCAACTACAGAACGCACAAATTGAAATTCACCTCATTTGTTAGATTCTCTTGACCTTTTCAATTTATTAAGTGTTCAGAATATCTTTTTCATCTTTGCTTGTTTAGCATAAAAAAATAACAGCCTCGGGTCTTGTGCACAAAATCCAACAGTAGAGTCCATCGCTAGCTTCTACAAGCTTTTACAAAATACCACGAAACTTATGAAAGCCTACATACAGCATGTTACATCTTAAACGGATGATTATTGACTGAAATAGGTTGCGAGGGTTTGAAAGAAATCCAGCTGCCACACTAGGCTTGCTAATGACGCCTCCTCCTCCTCAACCAAAGAATTTCCCTGAGTGATAGCCAGGAACTGTAAGCTCTCAGCCCCACTGCCTGCTGTGTGCTGACACGATGGGGGCGACTACAGAATATATCTATCACTTTTCAATAATGCGTAGTAAATGAAATGAGTAGTTAGTGAAATCAAAGTCCTGTGTTTCAAACAAAATGGGCTTTTTTTATCTTGTGAGCATCCAAATGATATGAACCGATTTGAAGAAACAATGGCTGACGCGCAGGCATTTTTTCTGAATAAGAATGAGAAACTTTGGGTAGAAGACAGAAGACATATCTTTTTCTATCACATTATTTGTGCTTTCCCGAATATTGTATTCAGATTTGAGTACATCCCTAGTATTCAGTATTGATAGCACAACAGAAGGATGTTCACAATAACGATGTACTTGGGGGAAAAAGTGTCAAGAAAATGTTTTGATTCTTGGTAGGGTGAATAGAGGGAATATTTTCTTCATGTCTTTATAAAATGTCTTCATAAAATGTTAATGGTGGGGTTTGTTTTGGTACTAGTTACTGTACTGGTTGCATCCTGAAAAAAAATTCCTCAATTAATGGCGTGTTTTTGTGAGAGCGATTGAGAGAGCTAATCTCATGAGGGCTCTGTTGACATTAATCTCTTTGCTAAACACCTCTTGTTTGTGGATACACAGCACAGTCCATTGCCTTGGTCCTACTATTACAGTTACACAGCTATTGGACAGCGTGTTAACATATATATACAACCACCATAAGAGCAAATCAAAGCTCATTAAGTTTCATATCTCTCAATAACAAAGTACACTCATGCAGAGAGGTGAGTTGATGATTTGTATTGTATTGCATTTGTATATGATGGCCTGGCCTCCTGTCCCTCCCTCATAATGACTAACCGGATCAAGTGGGATGATATTGAAACGAGGCCTTTTGAGTGTCAGTGTTGTGGGGTCCCTTTTTTCGGACTGCTCTTCATGCATAAGCCTGGGTCAATTCTACTAAGCTTATTTTGGTCTAAATGGAAAATCTGATAATGGAAAACATAATGAGACCCATAAATGCAAAACACTTATCGAATCAAGCACTTTGCTCGGGTTGTGACTCTCTGTCTACCCCTCCGTCTAGTTACGCTATTTACTTTGTCTTGTTTATTTACCTGTCTGGTTCATTTGTCTGTGTTTTATTTAATATTTTTGTATCACTTGTTTAGCTCTTCAATAGTTGTCATGAGAACTCCTTCACAACCGGAAGGACAGAGCACCATTGCATTCTAATAAATATAAATAAATAAATACATGTATAAAAAATATTATTATATTATAATAGATGTCCATCTATCTACGTATAAATGAATGTCTGTGTGTGCAAATGAGGGTCTTGAGTTCAATGACGGTGGTAAAAATGATAAGAATTATCAACTGAAATTGGCAATTAAAAGAACTTTTTTCTTTTTTTTTAAATGAGCGCTGAATGGATTCAGCTCGGCTCTGCAAAACAGCTTTTTTTCTCACTGAAGGTTAGAAACGCAGCGGATTCACTCTTATTGTTCATTAGCCCTGATTTGAAAGTGAAAGGCCGTTTTACTTCGAGCAGGCACTCAGATGAATGACCAGAGGGCAGAGGCACTTAGAAGAAGGAACAGATTCAAAGAGAGCACGTCTAGTGGATGACCCAGGGCAGATTTGTTCACCATGCTTTGATGATCTTGATGATCAGATCTACCACATCTGCCTGCAGACGACTCCGGAATGCTAAGGACAGTCCTTGGCGCTGTGTCCTCCTTTTGTACGCGCATTTCCATAGGACAATTTCAGTTCCCAAAGATGGATCTTTGATAGCTCAGGAGACCTAGATGTGATCACTGATCCTATTATTGTTTCAATTGTGTGTCAATTAAAATCACATATATTTCTCCTACAAGTCCTCAGGAGAAACAGTTTGAGACAGAAATGAGATGAGGCACTTTATTGTAAAAATCTACCATCATTTTCACAAAAGATCTCCTAGCGACCCCTCTCCTCAACAGATTTGAACAGTATTCTTCTCATAGGCTAGTTTAATGCACTTTATTGTGAAAATGTGTGCCTAATCCTCAAATACCAAAGTTGTCTTGAGAAAGAAACAGAGGAAGGTAATTGAGACATCTAAATATTCAGTGAAAACTGAGCATGATTTGTGTTCCTGTTGAGAAAACACCAGAAGCAGGAGATTTGAGAAGGAGATTTGAAAAGGAGATTTCAGAATGAGATTTGAGACGAAGGCCTCGTTTACCCTGCCAGGTAAAAGTGACCTAATTCCGATTTTTTTTATTACATGTAGCACAGATCGGAGATGTATTATGAAACAGGAAAAAAGCACATGGAATCTGATATTTTCAGATCCGTTTAAGGCCTCATTCATATGTGGAACTAAATCTGTCTGTAATCTAAACAGACAGATCCGATATTCCAGGTCATTGCGACTCGCACATCATTGAAAATGGGACATTTTGATGACGTATAATGTTACTTTCACGTGCACAACTGGCAAAACAGTGAAAAGTGAAATGAAGGATAAAGACTCAGGCCAGTGGATGCCTGCCAAGGTCTTTTAAATTGTATTATTACTTCGTTTGCATCCGTTGCAGACTGGTTGTTTACTTTCATTTCGCTAACCAAACCCTCTCTCAAGTGTAAACACAGGTATCGGATATCGGGGGGAAAAACGGAACTGGGCATCAAAACCTGGAGTGTAAATGCCGCCTTTATCTCATTCTTGTGCAGAGCTAATAAGGAGATGCAAATGGCATTACACAATATTAAACAGCAAACCAATTAAATGAATTTGATAGCAAAGAATTTGCTTGACAATTCTTTGGAGAGTTTATTTTGCAAATGCCATAAGAAGGAAGTGAATACAAATTCTCTCATCCCAGAACCGACCTAACTGTCAACTTCCTTTCAGCAACGCTAACCACACAATATGATCCTGACCTCTGAACTCTTTCCCCTAATCACAAGCACCACCTTAAAATAACCATGAATACAAAAAACAGTGTTTACACAAAACCTGGACTATCAAACTAAACAGAGACCAGAATCTGTTCACATTAAGTCACTCAACTTCCAAGAGTGGGTGTATTTATGAAGAACGAGCGTCTCGTGCCAACTCCAACAGTTTCACAACATTAGAGGTCTCAGTGGAAGAGGAAGGGGAAGCTGTATGACTGTCGTGTTGAAATACTTGGCACTGGATGTGACACTTGCTACTTGTGAATGTGCTCAGTGTTGACTTAGTTGCCTGTTAGGTCTGCATGTTTTTCACTGATAGATATGTGAACAGCTGGGACACAGAAATTATTGGGAACAGAATGTTCTACTAGAAAAGATTCAGAAAACAGAAATGAGAACTGACAACTTAATCCACAATGGAGTTATAAAGTTGAAATAGTCAAATGTTTCAACAAAATATTTTTTAATCAGTTAAATAGCCTTTAGCATTGACCCTGTTTTCGAACATGAAGGCACAGCAGCAAAGAGGTGTGTTAGTCAAGTCAGGTGTGAACAGGACATTGAGCAGGAGGAGTGAATGAATGAATGAGGTAAAGTAAGAGTCTTCCCGGTAGAACTTTCACGTAAGGTTACCTCGGCCAATCCAGATGGATCCAAACAGGTTCAAAGACGATAACATCACCTCTATGTGAAATGAATCACCGGTGGGCAGATTAAAGTTTGCAGACATGACATAGATAGGCCTAGCTTACCTGGTACAGTGAGAACAAAGGATTGTATTTTTCTCTCATTATATTAAATCAAACCCATGAACCATAATTCTAGTGATCATCGAGGTGTTGACTGTTTCTCTGTTCCAATAATAATTACCAGTGCATACAGTTGCACAGCACTAAGACCACAAGAATTCAGACATCATCCTGTGTCTCCTTTGAGTTCCTGCCTTATCAGTCTCTCTCTCCATCCTCACCTGTCCCCAGGTAGTCTCATGGGGCCAGAGGTGCCTTTGGCAATTTGTGATGAGAGTTCACACTCTGGAGACAATTTGCAGTAACTGAGGCCTTGAAGCCAGTCGAAAATGAACACACACAAGGTAGCCTACTGCCTGAAGACTTTTTTCAAAGACTCACCCCTAACTCCTCACGTCCGTGTTCTTCTTACGTCCTCATCGTGATCGCGGTGAGAAGAAGCAGTCGTGCGGCGTCTAAGCTGAAGCTGTTAGTCCGTTTTAGAATTGAACTTCCATATTAATGGGAATAAAGCAGATGTCAAATCATGTGGTCAGATGAGCCTCATGGTCACATGATCAGACGAGTCTCATGGTCACATGATCAGATCAATCACATGATCATATGACAATCCATACAGATTGGTATTTAAAAAGTGCTTTACATATGAACTGGTCATGCATATGCTGTGACAGAAAGTTAATTATGAGTTTAACCAACATTTCTATTCTAATCAAAATCTGTATCCTCTTCTTTGACATTAGAAGTATAATATATTCCGAAATATAAACAGCTGGCATAAATAGGAATCTTACACTCACCAGTGAGGAGAGTAACGTCGTTGATGGATTAGACCACAGAGGATTTTTTTCTGTTTCTGAATAAGTGGGTTTTATCTTACACTAAACCATTTAAGGGTCATCTGTCAGTGGGAACCTGGCCTAGTTTAATACCTATCAGCATACTCAGTAAGGTGCAGGAGTAAAACACACACTCACTTCACTCACTCACACACACACATACATACACACACACACACACACACACACACACACACACAGAGAGAGAGAGAAAGAGACTCACACACACACACACACACACTCACACACACAGAGAGAGAGAGAGAAAGAGACTCACACACACACACACACACACACACACACACACACACACAGACTCACACACAGAGAGAGAGAGAGAGAGAAAGAGACTCACACACACACACACAGACTCTCTCACACACACACACACACAGAGAGAGAGAAAGAGACTCACACACACACACACACACAGACTCACACACACACACACACTCACACACACACAGAGAGAGAGAAAAAGAGACTCTCTCACACACACACACACACACACACACACACACACACACACACACACACACACACACACCCACACACACACACACACAGACTCACACACAGAGAGAGAGAGAGAGAAAGAGAAAGAGAAAGAGACTCACACACACACACAGACTCACACACACACACACACACACACACACACAGAGAGAGAAAGAGAAAGAGACTCACACACACACACACTTACACACACACAGACTCACACACACACACACACACACACACACACACACACACACACACACACACACACACACACAGAGACTCACACACACACACACACAGACTCACACACACACACACACACACACAGACTCAAACATACATTAGGCTAGGGAAAATACACTCACTTCCCTACAGTCAGTTATGACCTTGATATTAACATGATAGGTATTCTGTTTTTAGCACATACTCAGGCCAATGAGAGATAATGTTAATACATCACACATCCGTTTTTTGTGAAGAGAACAGATTAAATGGTGTGTGTTTTTTTTGGTGCAAAGCTTTTTGGATACCTCTATTAAGTGCAGCTCCATGGAACAGTGTATGTGTGACTTTACAATATAATAAAGCTTTCAAGTTGAATTAGCGATTCAATTTAGTAAGTACACACACAATTCTTTGTTTATGGACCACATCAAGAAAAATGGCGGGGTGTTAAGTGTGAGGCCGTTAACAGGCAAGAGAGCTGTTTCCCTAAAGTAAGCACTACGCGAACCTCAACACAAACCGACACGTGTTAATGTCAATTAGAATAATCGCTTAATCAATTGTTTGTACCCACACTTACATCTCGCAGGGGGCCAAAAACAGACGCATAGGATGGGATAGAGATTTTTAATTGTTCTTCTCGTTAATGAGAAGTGGCTGACCTTTAGCGAAGTAAAGACTCCGTGGAAGC
>NC_045169.1:20070579-20130579 GCF_900700415.2 Clupea harengus
CATCCAAGCATCTCTAGATAGTCTGTAGGGGACCATCCAAATAAAGTGCAACCCACATCCGTCCTTTACATGATATGGCCACTTGTTGACAAATATCACAGCAGTGCAGATATTTCAGTTCCACTACTGCGGGACACACGGGTGGCAGTGTGGTGCTTGTTTGTTGATTTATGGCCCTGCCGTCACTTGGCAGTGTTGCGTCGGTTGGAACTCGAAAGGCAAAGCGAGACACCGCACTCCTACTTTGGGTTCTGCTTCCATTGGTTCCAGTCGAGGACAGCATGATGATTCAACTTACTGTAATATGTGACAGGGTAAAAAAAAAATAATAAAAAAAAAAACATGATAAACATCCTGTGGCTTGTCAAATTAACACACTTTGTACCTGCAGACTCTGAAGTCCGCCTGGCACAGTGTGCATGCCAATTAGGTATTATTTAACTCCATTAGGTGCTGAGCCTTAATTAGGCTGTATCCACAGGCTGCGGAGACAAGACAAATTGCCCTCCATTTTAGGCTAAAAGTTTATTTTACTTTCAAATTCTAGATGTTGGCTTTTAATGTGGACAGCCATTTGGACTAGACCCAAGGTCTAAGTTTCTCTTAGTGACTGCCAAGGCCCTGGTATCCCTCACAACAAAATCCAGAGTGAATTTCTCCAAAATTAGTGGGTATGTGCGTCCCTGTAAACAACAATTGAAACAGCAACACTCCTGATTCTGAGACCACCATTATGATTAAATATTACACACACCTTAATTATAGTCATTTTCTTGTTTATCCAACATATGGCAATCCAATTAATGATGCGTTATTCAAATAGCACAGTGATAGGCCTACTGTGATACACCAAAGTAGCTCAGGTCTGGCCCTGTTCTTGTGTTCATGAGATGCAGACCAGACCTATTAGCTGAGTCCTCACGGTGTTCCAGACCTATTAGCTGAGTCCTCACGCTGTTCCAGACCTATTAGCTGTGGCCTCACAGTGTTCCAACACTTTTGGCAAGGGACACACCCTTTGTAGTCCCATCTCAAGCTAGCAGGCAAAAGAAAACCCCCCAAATTCCATTGACTTCAATGCATTTCACACCAAAACAAATGTCATCGTTTTGGTCGATTGTTGTCAATCTCAGGCCAAGTCAGCCTTGCGAGTTGGCAACCTTGGTACAGGCCGCGTCAGGGTCAGACCCACTGCACAGTGCTCCACTATTACAGCTCTCTGGAGAAGCACGCGGGGTACAAGCTCTAGCATGCTTAGTATGTTCCCCACCGCCCTGCTCTCTCGCTCTCGCCACCGCGGCTGTGATAGCTTTCTATTAACTGTGTGTGAAGCCTAGCTGCCCCGAGGCCTCGTGGCATAATGGCTTTCTGTGAGTTACAACCAACCCCCCCCCCCACCCTCATCGCCACCCCCTACCACCACCAGTTCTGTGGGTCTGACCTGAGGGGTTTTGGCTAAGCCCCCTGCAGTGGACCTACCCTCCCAGCGTCTATCTCAGAGTCATTCTGGATCACACCCAGGGGAACCCACAGCCGATGATATAGTGTCTGACAGAGGGGAGAAAACGAGGAAACGCTGGCCTGAATAGCTTAGGGTTGGGTTCATTGAATCTACTGTAATGGGTAGGGGGGCGGGGGGTCTTTGAAGAGCAGCTGGAATGGGATAGGTGGAGCGCACACACACACACACACACACACAAACTCATGCGCACACACACACACACACACAAACTCATACATATGTGCGCACACACACATAAACACATACATACACACACAAACGCACTCTAACTCACTCACACACACTAACACATACACACTCTAACTCACTCACACACACACACTAACACACTAACTAACTCTCTCTCTCACACACACACACATTCAATTTCACAAGCACACATATACGCAGTCACACACACACACACACACACACACACACACACACACACACACACACACACACACACACACACACACACACACACACACACACACACACACACACACAGAGTAATGACCAGCGATGGCAGGTCTGTGGCCACCACAGAGCAAGAGACATCAGGTGGCATCTGCACAGTATCCTGTCATCACTGGGTAACTCCTAACTCTGTTGGAAACCGTTCTCCTTTTCAGAAATAAATAAATAAATAAACAAGTACTTGAAGCTTCAATAGTAGTCATCAAAAGGGGCAGAGAAATAAAGTCAAGTCCATCGATGGGTAGAATGGATGTTTTCAAAAAACATGAAATAGAAAGGTAGTGTCAAGGAAGTATTCACAATGCCTACCTGATGATAGCATTGCCATTCCGAGAGGTTGTTTCATTACTTTGTCCCTTCCCATCACTCAGTCTGGGGTGTTTGTGTGTGTGTTTGTGTGTGTGTGTGTGTGTGTGTGTGTGTGTGTGTGTGTGTGAGAGAGAGAGAAAGAGAGAGTGTAAGAAGTTGAGGGTGAAATGAAAGAAAAGAATGAGATGTGAGAGGGAGAGACAGAAACAGTGAAAGGGAAGAAGGGAGGGAGGGATGGATGGAGACAAAGAGAGAGAGAGAGAGAGAGAGAGAGAGGTAGAGAGCGAGAGAGAGAGACAGAGAACAAACATCTCTGCGGGGAAGCAAGAGAAATAGAGGGGGGGGGGGGGCTTCACTTAGTCCTCCAGCTTGGAAATGGTTGCGGGGATCCTGCCCTAAATGAACCCTTCATCCTCCCTGTTCCGCACTAAGGCCGGCGGCCTGACAACAATGTTTAGCCCTGCCAGTCTCCTGATATTGGATATGTCACCCTCCATTGCCTGGGCTCTCGGCTCGTGTCAAACTCATTTTGCCAATGGTTATTTGCTGAGGTGACCCACACTATGCGATTATGTTCCCTTTTTCTTCCCAACCAAACCCCCCCCCACCTCTCTTCTTTTCTCTAGTTCTCTCTCTTTTTGGGCGGGAAAGAGGGAGGGAGAGAGAGAGAGAGAGAGAGAGGCAGGGGGGTAGGAGACAACAAATGTTCACAATTCGGCTTGTGATGGAGAGAAATAAAGAGAGGTACACAGCTTCCTGCCTCTGGGGTGTTCTGAGGTGTGTGTATTTGTCATTTCATCCATAATTCCATGATATTTTGTTTGTGTGTGTTTTTGTTGTTGTTGCTGTTGGAGAGGGGATGAATCACCTTCTACATTTGAATAGATCTGAGAGTCATCATGAGAATCACTGAACAATGCCTCGTGCCTTTACGTGTCTTGACACGCCTTTACGCACGAATCACAGCTGGAGGTCCACATCTCACAGCAATCTAATCCTCTTGATCATTGACTTTGATACATTTACACAGAATTTCTGAAAGATTTTTCTGAAAACCTCAATCACAGGACAGACAATGTTCAGCAATGTAGTGCAACCACTACTGACCATTGATATATATGTAATGTTCATCAATATTAATAGTAAATGGATATCAATAATTCTTTATCTACATTTCACATGAAGTGTTATTTCATTTTTTTGACATAGACTATATTTAATATGTTCTGAGCACAGCAATCATAGACCAGAATCTACTGCTGACACTTAAAACATAAATACCTTAAATCAGGCCTTTGATGACCTTAAATTCAGATTTTTATGTTAAAGGTCATCAGGACATTTCAGACATCACTCTACCCCCTTTGCAGAAAATAAATATTTAGATCGAGATTTTCATAATTTTTCATCATTTCCATCCCACATCTGCCACCAACCTACATACATGCACAATGTATAGTCACAACATTCAGTCTCTCTCTCTCCCTCTCTCTCTCTCTCTGTCTCTCTCTCTGTCTCTCTCTCTCTGTCATGCCACTAACCTCCATACATACACAACCTCATGAAGCCAATAATGTATGGTCAGAACATCCAGTCTCTCTCTCTCTCCCTCTCTCCTTCTCTCCCTCCCTCTCTCTCTCTCTCCCTCCCTCTCACACGCAACCGTATGTGATATTTCAGTGGGGAAGAGAGTTTTCCGTGATTCGTCTGAGGGAACAGCGACAGTGACAGGCTGGAGGTGCTGAGATAATCCATTACTGGGTGAGATAATGGTGCCAGGGTGACGGCCACTCTGAGCCATGGATCTTCCTTCTCATCCCGAGGGGAAGTAGTGTGTGTGTGTGTGAGTGTGTGTGTGTGTGTGTGTGTGTGTGTGTGTGTGTGTGTGTGTGTAAGTGTGTTTGTCCATTTCCGTGTGGGCACGTGTTAGTTTGTGTATTTTGAAGAGTGTGTGTGTGTCTGTGTGTGTGTGTGTGTGTGTATGTGTGTTTTATGTGTACTGTATGTGTGTGTGCATGTCTGTGTGTGTGTGTGTGCGTTTGTGTGTGTAATGGGTGTGTGTGTGTGTGCGTATGCGTGTGTGTGTCTGTGTGTGTGTGTGTGTGTGTGTGTGTGTGTGTCTGTCTGTGTGTGTGTGTGTGTGTATGTATGTGTGTGTGTGTGTGTGTGTGTGTGTGTGTGTGTGCGTATGCGTATGCGTATGTGTGTGTATGTGTGTGTGTGTGTGTGTGTGTGTGTGTGTGTGTGTGTGTGTGTGTGTGTGTGTGTGTGTGTGTGCGTATGCGTATGCGTATGTGTGTGTATGTGTGTGTGTGTGTGTGTGTGTGTGTGTGTGATGGGAGAGTGTGTGTGTCTGGAGAGGGGGTACACAGTGAGTGATAAGACATGATGAATGGACCAGGTCCGGCATCAGAGCCCTCTCCCTGCACTCGAAACTGGCCAACACCGAATCTCCAACAATCCTCCACTCTCACGATCCCTGGAAGGAGGCTCTGCCGCACTGGTGGATACTGACTACTCTGTAACGGGGATAACTGTTGTCTTAGCACACAGGCCTATTGCCAACAGCCTACGTGATTAATTAGTAGTGATGTATCATTGACAAATGCGATATGTTAATGAACATACAGTTCCTATAAATATGACCTTTGTTTTATGCTATTCGATAGAATGGATTTCTTGTACATGTAAACATTCGGGCTACTATAAACTAGCCAACCCTTCTTATCGATCAACAAGGTTTCAGATCAGTGATAGATTTCTCAGAACTGATGTGTGAAATATTGAATTGAATATATGAATTTGATAAAGGAATGAATGACGATTTCTTCATCTCAGAGAGCTTTCAATGTCATTAAGGCCTTTGGGAAATCCACATTAGCGGGAATGCTACGCAAGCTATCAACTGCTATTTGATGGGAAAAGCAGTGTAAGTGGCACTCTGTCTCAGTTCCATATGCCACTAATGGAGCAGGCTTCTAGCAACCAGTGTGAACGCGACAAAAAATCCAAACTTCCAAAATTCTTCCTTTTAAACTTTTACTGACAAAAACGTAACGTACAAACAAAACATGAATTCTTTGGGTCTTAATAACAGTAAATCGGTACATTGGTATTGTCGGTCAGAAAAACTGTGTTGCTCCTTAACCTGACCGTCTCAAACTAAACAAGCACAAGTTGGTCACATGACCACCGTTCTCTCCTGATTCTAAACATTCTTTTAACCAATCAAGGTACTTTACAGCTATGAATCAACTAATATTTCTCCATACATGAAATTATGAATTTAGAGATTTAAATAAACAATATTCTAAATAATAATATTTTTATACAATAAAAACTCTTCTTCAAATTGGCTCTTACAAGCAGCTTGCACGTTCTGATAGCCCTGTCCATGACTGCTTGAATCCCGATCACTGCAGGTTGTCTGTACGTCGCTTTAAGTGTCTGCCAAATACTAGTTGCCTACCTTTACAAGCAACAAGCAAACAGGGTTCCTCAGAGAGGTGTTACGGCCTGATAGATAGATAGATAGATAGATAGATAGATAGATAGATGGATACTTTATTAATCCCGAAGGAAATTTAGGTCATCCAGTAGCTTATACACTTAACTTAACTCACAAACATACATACACAAATCACAGTAGAAAAACAATACACATAGGGAAAAACATGTTCACAGGGAGTGGGGTGTATACAGATATTATACAGATATTACAGTGTGCATTGATTGTGTCAGTGTTGATGTCCACAAGGAAAGTAGTGCAAAGAGTGCAGAGAGATAGTGTTCATGTGCTTGTGTGGATAGTGCAAAGATAGAGTACTTGTGCTTGTGTGTGTGAGGATAGTGCAAAGTGATATAAATAGTAAAGACTGTGCAATGGGCTAGTATAGCCAGTAAAAGAGTAAAAAGATAAAAAGATACAGTGGGATGGAAAAATTAAGAGCTGAGAAGAGGAGGGGAGACTGAGGAAGACTCATGCAGAGAAGTCCATCTCCCTCCCCCTCCCCTTCTGTGTGGCATTAAAAAGCTGGATGGCCCTGGGGACAAAGGACTTTCTCAGCCTGTCCGATGAGCATGACAGTGACAGGAGTCTGCCACTGAAAATGCTCCTCTGTCCGTTGATAGTACTGTGAAGTGGGTGGTGGTCATTGTCCAAGATGGTCAGCAGCCTACTCAATGTCCTTTTCTCCGCCACTGATGTTAGGCAGTCCAGTTCCATGCCAACAACAGCTCCTGCCCTTCTCACCAGCCTGTCTAGTCGCCCTGCATCCCTCTTCTTCATGCTGCCTCCCCAGCACACCACAGCATTCTGGGTGTTATAGGAGAAAGGCAATCACACACACAACCACTAGTGGATTATTTAGGTGACATATACCTGACATATACCTGAGAGGGGCAGGTGCGTGTGTGAGTGTGTGCATGTGTGTGAGTGTCTGTCTGTGTGTGTTTGTGTGTGTGTGTTTGTGTGAGTGTGTTTGTGTTAGTGTTTGTGTATGTGTGTGTATGTGTCTGTCTGTGTGTGTTTGTGTGTGTGTGTTTGTGTGAGTGTGTGTGTGAGTGTGTATGTGTGTGTAAGTGTGTGTATGTGTCTCTGTGTGTGTTTGTGTGTGTGTGTTTGTGTGAGTGTGTGTGTATGTGTGTGTATGTGTCTGTCTGTGTGTATGTGTGTGTTTGTGTGCGTGTGTGTGGGTTTGTGTGAGTGTGTGTGTGTGTGTGTGTTTGAGGGGGAGTGTCTTTTTACACCAAGGTTCCAATGCAATGCAAACACACACCCTTACCAACATTAGAACTTCATGAGAAGTATAGGACAACATCCTGCCAAGCTACAGTGTTGTTGATGTAGATGCCACCAGCTGGAATAAGGCAATAATACTCACACAGACACCCTGCCTGCCTTCCCCTGGCCTCATACATCAGATCCCTCTGTTCTCCATCCCACACACACACACTCTCTCTCTCACTCTCACACACACACACACACACACACACACACACACACACACACACACACACACACACACAATAGGGTCCTCCTAAAGGTCAGACACCTGGCACATGGGATTTATGGTCGAGTGTGCTCTCGTAAAGCTCTAATGACAATTACACCCACAGGTGACGGCGACAGGCAGCCGGAGCGGCAGCGAGAGCGAGAGCGAGAGCAGGCATCAATAAGTCTGCCTCTGCATCAATTATTTATCCAAGCGGCAGGCTTCACAGACGGACCACGCTCATCTCATTTAGCAGCCGGGATCTTCATGTTGTCACCAAATCGACAATGAAATAGCCCTGTGCAAGGACTAGGGGGAAAGGAGACGAGAGGGGGAGAGGGGGGGAGAGAGATGTGTGGGCAGAAATAGAGGTGTCAGAGATGTTGTGACAAAAAGGAAACACTTAAGTTGTTGTGCATACTAGCATGCTCTACAAACCTCCCAAAGGAACCTGGAAATTGAATATTTTTCTTCTTTCTAAGCCTGTGCCTGAAGACTGATATACAACCATAATCAATCTGCCAATCTAGTATCTCACAATTAAAGGAAGCGCATTGTGACTGCCGGAGTGAAAGGAGTAAAACACTAACCTTGCGCTGGGCATAACTACTATTCACAGAGGGATTGGAATGATTTGTGAAGCCCGCGTTTTATGTAGCCTACATTCAGTGGGGCCAAGGCCTTGCTCACAAGTTGGTGCAGAAAGGGACAGCGATTGAGGATCAAAGCTCCATCAGAAAAAAAAAAACATAATAATGAATAAGAGTTTGAAAAGATTAAATACAAAAAACAGCAAGAGCGTAGTAACATAGAGCCTACCAAAGTTGTGATTCGTCGAAATCAGCCATAGGCCTATGTTTATTTATCTATTTCCATGGAAACCTTTATCAGGCCATGGAAACCTGCATTCCAGAGATATAGGGCTGATTATTTATCTCTGTGCTGTTGATTCCTTTGCTCAGAGAACAGTGAAGCGGAATTTCCCATTTGACGTGGACAACAAGATGAAAAGACACAAAGTCGACGCAGGAAAGAAATGTAGTGGAGTTATTCTGACACCCTTGAGATGGTTGGAACTTCACATAACTATCCTGGTTGAATAAGGTTACAATGTCTGTATGATTTATCTATTTATCTCTTCCTTATTCTCACATTCCTTCCTCAAGGATACCCTAAAGGTGGCTCTTGATTGGGCAGCATGCCATTCACTGTAGGAGACTAGCAAGTGGCAAAGGGCAGGCTTGTTTGATGTTGGTCGCCGGATCCTGAGACCAAGGCCCTTTGCTCAGAGTGGCCCTGCCTCACCAGGCTCCTGTATCCATGCTGGCAGACTCCCAGGGGCCACTGCGACATCCGGCAGCTCCCGGTGCCCCGCTGACTACGCTCCTGAAAGTCCTCCGGCTGGTCCACGGCTCGGAGAGGAGCAGGCCATTTCGGAATCACAAAGACGCCTCATCGGCTCCGGTCTGGCTTCTAGCGGCTGGAGTGAGGACGCACTGAGGGAGCCTGACCGGCACTCTGATGCCCCGCTGCAGCAGTGCCAGGTGGGGGCACCCATGGAGCGTGTGGGTGCGGACATCCACGGCCGAGGAGAGGACTTTGCTCCGGGTGCGCAGATGTGGGTTTGCAGTCCTGAAGGGGCACAAGAAGGGGATCTCCAGAAGGGGGGACAGGCACTGACACTGACACACTACCCTCATCTGTTCCACTGAGGCCCCCAGGGGCATTCGCAATGCCAGCAGCAGTTTCCCCAGCACTTACGGGACTTTTATTTTGAATGCTTGGGACGTCAGGGGCAACCCCTAGGTGGGGGCTGTATAGCATGTAGGGGGTAGCGCAGCTTTCATATGTATGTGTGATGTAGGTAGTTCCCAGAACTCCATGTGTTCTATGTTAGTCTCTAAGTAGGTCTCTTACCGTTCGGTTTTGGAATGTTGTTGTGTCTCCCTTGTCGTGTTAATGTTAGCGCGTATTAATTATTATCAAGTTATTCATTTAGCGTGTATTACTGTTATCATTTTTAGTCCACGTAGTCCTCATATTAAAGTGCCCCTTTATAGTTCATGTGTTTGTGCATCCTCACCATCTGTGTCATGTAAAAACTAAACCTCCCTCGTAAAAGGCTTCACACCAAAGAAGCTTACACCTTGTTCTTGCTCGATGTTACAATATGCAGATGCAAAGTTTATTCGCTATTTAAGTCGATTAACATGTAGGTCCTGTGTAGTTCAAGAGGCAGCTGAGACATGACCAGATATCCCCACATTAGTAGTATGTATATTTCAGCACTATTTACATTGACAGCGCCCATTAAGTACTACTCCTGAGCAGGGCACGCCTGTCAGCATTATCTGCTTGTTTGTGAAACGTGTGTAAAAAAAATGTACGAACGTCCGCAGAATCACTCATACAGAACACTCGTTACAGCTAAGATTCATCGTTATTGTGAAACCCGGCCCAGGTTTTGAGGAACTGAAAGGTGACGTGTTCATTAAAGTAGGTCCAAGCGGACCAAGTCAGGAGATTTTCTTCTATCTTCTCTGTTGCCAAGGATTCCAGTGCAATCATAATCAATGCCAATCTAGAACCTCTCGTTTAACTGTGACATAGATTTAAAAGAATCCTGGCAGCAGATTGTTCAGGAGTGAAAAGAAAAAGTAAAATGCTTCTCTTCATGGGCAATCACATGCAGAGAGACAGGGACAAGATAACCAGCCTCTGTCAAATACACAACTTTGATCAACTGGGGATTTGATGGCCATTCCGTTTATGGTGAGAAGTTTCATATCAATCTATGGTTATAAGTTCCTCAGATATACACAAACAAACCCCTTTTTTGGTGTTGGGTGGTGTGTCAGGCTATGAATTTTTGATGATACTGAAACCAACCTCGCTCATTTATACAAAAAATTCAATGAACAAAACACAACAAAAACGTAAGCTCTAAGACACCATTTTGCCACACAGGGTATAGGGTCCATCTTAGAGCAGAGGGCTAAGTGTCCCTGGGCTTGTGCAAATTGGCAAGAGCTGCGAGGCTTTCTGAAGGTTTCTTTTTCTGAGAAGTTCTTTTGTTGAACTGATAGTATGCAGAGGGAAGTCCTTGATGTGACACCCCAATGGAACACTGGAGACCTCGGATAGGATTCAAAGCCAGTGGATTGTACAATGGGAGTGTTTTGGTGAATATACATGTATATAGTATACAGGATACTACATGTGTGTATGTGTGTGTGTGTGTGTGTGTGTGTGTGTGTGTCTCATAAAGACCATCTGGACAAGGGTGTAGCCATGTGTGCCTATCAAGGTGACTGAGTGTGTGTGTGGGGGAGGGTGTCTGTAAGTGATTGTGTATGTCAATCTTCCTTTGTAAAAGTGTGTGTGTGTGTGTGTGTGTGTGTGTGTGTGTGTGTGTGTGTGTTTGTCCTTCCATACTTTGTGGAAAAGAAAAGAAAAGAAATCTGCGACTGCCTAAAATCACCATCCCTTGTTTCTCTCCTCTCTGAGACACTGTGAATGACACACACGCAGGGTCGAGTGTGTGTGTGTGTGTGTGTGTGTGTGTGTGTGTGTGTGTGTGTGTGTCTTGTTTCTCTCCTCTCTGAGACACTGTGAATGACACACACGCAGGGTCGAGTGGGCCATCATTGCTATTCAGGATCCCTCTCAGCAGTTCTCTCCCTCTCTCTCTAATACCTTCATCTTTTGTTTTCTATCTCACTTGATACATTGACAGTGCCCAGATAATGATGTCTATGAAATATCAATTTGAAAAGAGGGAAGGGGGTGTGTGTGAGAGAAAGTAATGAATAGAACAGCACAATCTGCATGAGAAACGCAGGAAGGAATCGAGGTACGTAGGAGTATGTACTGGTGGAAGAGAGGGCAGACGTAGCAGAGAGAGAGAGAGAGAGGGAGAGAGAGAGAGAGAGAAAGAGGGAGACAGAGAGAGAGAAAGGGTGAGAGAGGGGGGGCAGAGAGAGAGGGCAGAAGTAGCAGAGAGAGAGAGGGCGAGAGAGAGAGGGAGACAGAGAGAGAAAGAGTGAGCGAAGGGGCAGATAGAGAGAGAAAGAGAGGGTGAGAGAGAGAGATAGGGGGGAGTTAGAGAGAGGGAGAGAGAGAAAGGAGGTAAACGAAGGTGAGAGTCATCCGTAGCTGCACCATCAGCAGAGGCAGTTCAGACACGGTGTCTACCCAGCCTTCAGTGGTCAAGGCCAACTGTCATTACCCACAGTGCATCAGTGTTGGGGTTAATGATCCCGCCCATTCCATCCCGCCCGGAGACGGATATTATTTATTTATTTTTTTTATGGTAGAGAATTAATTACTTGTGACAGATACAGCAGTGGTTACGTGGGCACAGACATGTGTGGAGCTAAGCTCGGGGAACAAAAACATTTTTCTGGGATGATTATATCGACCATGGGTCCCATTCAGAGAGCACACCACCATCTCAACGCCTCGTGCGCCATAAAGCAAATGAGAGAGAGAAACAAGCTCTTTATTGTTACAAAACCAGAACAGTCACTGTTTTACATCCCCCTCCTCAGAAAATGAAGGAAGAGAGACAGAGAGAGTGAGAGAGTGAGGGAGAGAGAGAAAAAGAGAGAGAGACAGAGAGAAACATGCCACGGGACCCAACCCCCTGTGCCTTAGCTTCAGCAGTCTAAAACCCAGTGTGGTTTCAGTGCAGGCTAGTTCTCAAATCTACGCAGAGATGAAAGGTTTTTATCATGTTATTTACTCAGGGTGGCTTTGGTACAGCTCAGTGGGAGTCCATTGCCTGTTCAAATAATTGTACAGTACTTCCCCCCTCAAAGCAATGACAAAAACAACAACAGGAGAGACAAAAAAAACAAAAAACAACACAAACAATAACACGGGTGTGTTGCCGACTTCATGATGTATTTAGTGAGGTTTCAGGGCTCCGGGCACTCATTAACTTTGAGCTGGTTTTACCTGACTTTCACACGGCGCACCAGCCAGGATCAAAGGCCCCGCAATTATTTGGACGTTGGAGGTTAGAGGATATTCATCGCTGCGACTGCTGGACCTCACTACGTACGCCACTGGGGAGGTTCTGTCCCCGGCGAGCGGAGTGAAATTTCACGCCTAACTTCCCCACTGGCATGATAATGCTCCCTCGATCTCATTCTTTCTCTCCCCCTCTCCTTCTCTTTCACTCACTCTTCCTTTCTTCCACTCCTCTCTCTTTCTCTCCCCCTCTCCTTCTCTTTCACTCACTCTTCCTTTCTTCCACCCCTCTCTCTTTCTCTCCCTCCCCCCTCTCTGTCTCTCTCTGCTGGACCAGGCTGATTGCATGAGGGGTGCTCATGGCGTTGGATGTTCCACGCAGTAAATCCACATGATAATGATTTCCTTCTTCTCGCAGGCCTTTCGCATGATTAACGCGGCACCTGCCTCGCACCTCTCCGCTTACTGGCATACCGACCTCATTAATCACCTGAGCAAACGTGACCCTCTCTACCCTCCCACCTTCATCCCGTCAATCCGACCCCCCCCCCCCCCCCCACATACACACACACACACAGCACACACACACACACACACACACACACACACACACACACACTCCCCCTCCTTCCTCATTCAGCTGATGCATACACTGTGTCATTGCTTCCATGTGTTTTGGGCCCGCCCTACATGGCAAAGCCATAAACGGGGTCATTATTACCATGGGGGCCATCAAATTCATTCTATAATGTTGTCATAGCAGCGACATTCCGGATATTGCTACGAGGGATAGAAACTGGGGTGGGAGAATACTACAGACTTTAAGACCTAAAATGACGGAGAGGAATTATAGGATTTGGCGTCATGCCATCATGGCCAAGAAAGGGGAGAAAAAAAAGGAGAAGAAAGAAAACTGGAGATGCTCAGAAGTTAGTGTATGAATAAATGCAAGCAAAACCTATATATGTGATAGACAGAGTGACAGAAGATCATCCAAGCCCTTCCCTGTGGAAGAAAGCGTTCATCTCTTTCATGTGATTTATAGCCATCTAAGTACACCACAATCCATAGCCCGATTCTCTGGAGTCACAAAAAGGGAATAAGCGCTTGTGTGAAGACTAAAATAACCTTGGGTGGCCATTGAAGGCAGTTGTCAGGGGATACTGAAGGAATCTGTCAGGCTGACCAGTGAAGTAGAACAGCGCCGAGACAATTAAAGAACCATCCATTTCCTGTAATGGCGGCATTTATCGAAGAGATGACAAATTAGAGGCTTGATACAGCTTACCTCCCGTTGGATGACTGCTCACATAACATGCCAGAGTAGAACTCCCTGGACCATCTGACAAATTACCCAGAGTGCCTCGGCACTATATTAATATATATTTTTTTGGTTTAAGACACTGAATGGCAGATCTGAAAGGAGGTTTTTTTTTTATGGAAAAAAAGGTGGTGATATATGCTTTTCACATACTAATTTAGTTAAATGGAGAGGTGAGGTTCGAGGCGAAGCGAGTTTTTTGTTCTGTGTTATGAGAGAGAGGAAATAGGAGGACTGCAGTCTCTTGCTCTTTCTTAAGTAATGTATTCACAGCCTTTGAAAAAAAACACTTTTCATAGTTCTTCTCTTATCGCCAGATAATTTACCTTGGGCTGAATAAAATTGTGGTTGATTTATTAGTATGGCCACTGTTCTGGACTTATTTCAAGGACATAAACCAGGACAAAAAAAAACAACAACAAACCATCATGGACGATCTGAAAACTAGAAATAAGCAGGAGTACGAGGAGAATCCTAATATTATGGGAGGGGAGCAAGGGACGACTGCAACTGGCAACTTTGTATTCATCTCTCTGACACTGATATAGTCCGACACAGACTTTTTAAAGTTTGTTATTTTGTGTTAGAAACTCAAAAAAACTAAACAGAAAAAAAAACCTAATGACAAAACAGCCATAATGTGTTTTGCTTTGGACAATCATTTCAGAGCAAAACACACACACACACACACATCAACTGACCAATGCTTCACTAAAACCAAATATTTGAAATTATAGGAGGGCTTTAGAAGTATAGAAACACATATGATGATGATGGTGATGATGAGGATGATGATGGTGATGGTGATGGTGACAAGTTGTGTTATCTTTCATCTTGTGTTACAGATGAAAGTTGTGTTATCTGATCTTCCAGTGCCTAACCCACTGAAATATTACCATCTAATATTGCCTGAAGGACTCAGGAATAGAAACCCAATGACAGGCTGTCAAAACACATCAGTTGGATTATGTGGTGGATATCAAGCAAAGTCATCTACATCCTTGCCCTCCGTGCTCAGCAGGTCTTCTCTGGTGCCCTTTTCGAGGACAGCCACCCTGTTCTAACCTTTGGGATCCCGATCCGAATCTTGGCTCCCTGTGTTGCTTCCTCCAGTGTTTATCTTTTCCCCTCGTGCTCTGGTGGCAAGGCCCTCAACTCTTGACTGACCCATACCGGTCAAGTCTCACGTTTTATCCCTGAGACTCGTGGATGTTAAACATCTCTCGTGTGTCACACACATGACCCTAAGGGCCTTAATTTCAACACTTGTGACATAATGTTAGTCTGCAAATGGCACAACACCAAAAGGAGGAGTCGAGAAGAATTGTTATTGTTTAAAGGTGCAATTCATTCATTCTGGCGATAGTGGTTTGGGAGGTAGAGGAGTCGTTTAGCAATCGGAATGTTGCTAGTTCGATCCCGAATCCTCTTCACCAAGTGTCGATGTGTCTTTGAGAAAGACACTGAACCCCCAACCACTCCCAATGTGCAGGTTGGCACCTTAGATAGTAGCCTCTGCCATCGGTGTATGAATGGGTACATGTTTGAGGCATTCATCTGTAAAGCCCTTTGAGTGCTCTATGAGTAGAGAAGCGCTGTATAAAATGCAGTCCATTTAGTATTTATCATTTATTTGCATATATGCACTTATAGGATGCTAAAGTAGCAGGAGACCTTTGCAGGACAGTTGAAACGGCATATTCATTTGTGGGTGTGCTGTTGAATTTGTGACTTTTTGAGCAAATCATATCAAAAGAAATTCTGATATGTTCTGTGATGACAAGCCACTTATCATTTGTTTGGTTCACGTCCAACAGACATCAGTCCATGCTAGAAAAATATTTAAACTATTCAATGGTAATTTTGAAATGATTAAATATGTCATGTTGAATTGATAAAAGGCCAGCACCATTCAAACCAGTATGACCAAGTTATAGTTCTTGTCAATGTCATTGTGAAATTATTAAATATGTCATGTTGAATTGATAATGGCCCAGTACAGTTCAAACCAGTGTAACCAAGTGTAGTCATTGTCCTTATTTAGCATATGGGCCTAATAAACACGAATGAAACCAAGCTACATGAGGTATTAAGGAAATTATTCATGTAGAAAATAGTGGAAAGCTAAGTCAAGAGGTTAGTAGGGATGGGTAGCCTAATTTCTTCAGGGGGAAAAAGTCCCATTACCACTTAATAAGTATATGCACTTATTAATCATTAAACCAAAAAACGTCTTCAAAGCATTTTCTCCCAAAATAACAAAATGCTACAGTTTAATGGCCACTCTGCAACAGTAGAACGAGACAAAAGTATTGATCCCACAGTGACAATTCTTTAACCTAAATGGAGTGACTTAGGATAATCTTTTTTAAACACAGGTCCTATGCCATATTCAGGTCAGAGAGATTATTCCCAAATGGCATTATTAAACATTATTGAACTTGGACTGACCAGCTGCAAGTGAAATGTCAATTTATATGTCAGTTTCAGTAGCCTGTATTAGCAACAACACATATTTAATGATAAGTGAAAACATAAAAGGGAAACATTTTAGGGAATTATCTCATGTGTAGACAGAGAAACTACACTCCTTCTCACTTTAGGCCTATCTTATTTGCCACTATACTGAGAGACTCTAGTCTACTCTATGTTAAAACGGTCAATGGGAGAATGACACATTGATCAATGGCCAGAACTGAGTGAGTACTATGCTGTAAAACATTCTGTCTCACTTTTTGTTAGTGAATGATAGCTGACTGGATTATTTCATTCACTGTCTGTGTGGTGTTGAGCATATTGGCATGGCCTACATAGGCATAACCTATTTTGTTGAGAAATGATCGGTTCATTTAGTAACTAAGTGGTCAATGTTATGCTGTCAAACTGTAAAGATTAGATTAGATTAGATGCACCTGTTAGACGTTTGAAAACCAAGATGCATTTCATTTAATTTCATTACATTATGTGGCAGAATGCAACACCTACCTTTTTTATCAGACACACCCAAATGAGACATCGGTCAACCCTTGAAGGTGCTAAGGTCTGTGTGCATGTTATGAATGAATGTGCCCTAGTATTCAGAATAGTTTTACACAATGCCCTTCATTGTTGAGTGTAAGAATCTGCGGTGAGCATCTATCAAATTAGGGTCCTAAATCTCACGGATCTCACCAAATCTCACGGAGCATAGAATAACAACTACGAGTCCAACAGAAGAACTACTGCCCAGTTTGAGTGAGAGATGGCCATGTTACATTTACATTTACATTTACATTTACATTTAGTCATTTAGCAGACACTTTTATCCAAAGCGACGTACAATAGAGAGAACAATTAAGTTACGAGCAATAGAGACCTAGTGTAACAATAAATACTATTTTACATAAGAAATCGAAAAAAAGTGCAGGAATGTAACTGCTGTAAGTGCAAGTTAAGTACTAGACAAGTGCAAGTTAGGAAGGGAAGTGCTCTCTGAAGAGTTGGGTCTTCAAGAGCTTCTTAAATGTTCACACTGTGCAGCTCCTCATTTCCTCTGCATAGCAGTTACAAGTCAACAATGTCTCAGCAGGTCAGCACCTTCATCACTGAACAGCATCCTATCTCTACGGAGTGAACACAGACCTGTTGACAAAATGCCGCGCAAATGTAAGAATATTGCACGTTGTCTATTTTTGGGTGTTTTCAATCGCTGACCTCACAAATTTCAGTCTGTTGACCCGGCCTTGGAAGCCTGCGACTGCAACCGATTTGGCTCTGATCCAGCTGACCTGTTTCTGACTCAGCTGCTGTCCAAGACAACAGACAAAATGGCTTCAAAATCCTTCAAGATATGATCCATTCTAACATGCCTACAATAGCATTTGCTATGCAGCAGGTAGCTGCATTCTCCAGTAGTGTCTTCCCCATAAATAATGACTATACATTATACTTTTATGCGGCACTCCAGACAGCAGACTTTTTTTTTTTTTTTTTTTTTAAGTTCATCTGGCGGGTGCACTTTTGTTAAATTAACTGTGTCTCTTTTAGGCATTGGGAGAACTCTCACAAGTCTGTAATGAGGTTTCATACACCACCTCTGTACTCTTCTTTTTTTTTTCTCTAAACCAGACTAAAGCAAATCCACAATCATCTAATTACCTCCAACGCGGCCTGCTGGGAGAGCAGATGTAATTCAGAGCATCAGGGTGTGCGGAGTGAGTGGCAGGTTAACTTGTCATTAAGATAAACTTAGTGGGACAGACATAATTACCGTAACACAGACTACAGATGCTCCTGATGATACGATGGCATCTAAGGACACACAGATGACTTAGTCCAGTTTTGGATGTTCCATCCTATGGGAAATCATAGTAAGGGTTCCTCTGTATTTAGGATGAGGCAGAGGAAGTCAGAGAGATGGAGAGAGAGAGAGAGAGAGAGAGAGAGAGAGAGATGGAGAGAGAGAGGGAGAGAGAGAGAGGACAAGCAGGAATGAATAGGAACAAGTGCATATAGGAAAAGGGGCTATCATGTACTGTTTAAAGGTGCAACGCCTTGATTATGTATTGCTTGGTCCGAACCCCTCTGCCTGTTTCACTTACAGAGCCAGGACTGCATACAAACACCAGAGATTTTTTTTTTATGCACACACTGGACGGACAGCTGGAGAAACACGATAATTTAGCTGGATGTGATCAAACGTGTAATGGATTACAACGAAGGACTGACCTTTATGTACGACAGACAGACACAGACAGTTAGAAAGATGGACAGAAGGATGGACAGACAGATAGACAGACATACATTCAGTCAGATAAATCACTGTTTGTGTTCCTGTAATGTTTGACAGTCGACATGTTCCCACTGGAAATAATAGGTTGGGTTTGATGCAAGACTTCACTTTCCTAAGTGGTCTGTACTTTTAAAAAGATCAATATTTAGTAATCTCAACAATGTTTCCATTTTTGGACGGAGCACATGAGGTCAGCCTTAGTCCTTTAAGCTGATTGATCTCCACATGAACTCGCAGGTGAGAGGGAGGATTGGTAGGAGAGGGACAGATTGACTATTTCAGGTGACTATTTCTCACGTGTGACAGGTCATTTTGACTCCTTCATGTTCAAGAACAAAGATGGAGCAGTACTCTGAGGGCCTGGTCAGGAACTCTTCCTCTGTGTCCTCAGGACATAAAATAATAACACACCCAAATAGCGGATGATAACAAATGTGAGTCGCAGGGATCTCTCTCCTGGTCTTGATCGAGCTGTGAAGACATTTCTCCCAGTCACCACAGCGACAAATGTTTACCACCGCACCATAGCTCATCCAAACACTCCTCCGTGACCTCCAGACGAGAGTAATGACAACAGCTCCCATGGACAGAGCCGGGGCTACATCAAATAAGAAGGGATGAGCAGGGATCCAAGGAGGAGCATTTGTAGGACTAGCCTACAGGCCCAGATGTTTTTGGTTCCTTATTAAATCGATTAAATTCAATTCCATTCAATTTTATTTATATAGCACCAAAGCGACAATACAATTGTCTCAAGGCGCTATTAAGTGTAGTGGGGACATCCTTCCCTAATTTGTGGTGAATTCTGACATTAAAAACAGTCATTTTGATGTGAACGCAGTACTGATTCAGTGATATCGATAACAGCTTCTTTGAAAGAAGATTGGCTAACGTAAAATGAGTCTAGGCACATTCTGCATCTCGTTAGTTAGTCAAAGAAGAGAAACACTGATAGACTGATTGACGTAGATTGATAGATACATTTTTTTAAACAATCACCTCGTCCTTTATCTGCCTTCTTTTATATTCTAATCCTGGAGTGCCACATCAGGTTGGAATCCTCAGAACACACGCTCCGTCTTTTGGCATTTGGCAATCAGCCCTTTGTGATGAGCTAAAAGAAAAAATGACCATATGGTTGATTTCTATTCATATTCTCCAAAAAAAATAATAGGATAAACAAACACACAAACATTGTGTGAAATACCTCTTACCAACAACAATGGGCAGCCATCACAGTTATTTCAGGCATTTGAATGTGCATGAATTATGGTCTCCACTGGGGCCACACAGTTCACTTTTAGACTGGGAGGCAGAGGAAGTCAAATTAAATAGACAGGCCTTAGGCAGAGACGCAGTGCATACGAGACGAGGTGAGTTCATTCACCTTGCATTTGGAGAGAGAGAGCGGAAGGAAATCCATCAGAATGGTGAACATGTGGGTAAGAATTATTATGAATAATATCTCCGACAAGGTCATCTTTGTTATTGCTTTTGGGACCACATCTTTACATCTGCGCTTCCCATTTTTTACTTTCAAAATGCTCCCATAGTTTGCATAAATGATCCTTCATTTGTCAAAACAACCCTGTTCACATGAATGAAAAGGAGCCCCTGTTGTATTGTACTGAAGACAGACCTCAGCAGTAAACCACACATTTATGCATAATGCATCTCAGCACTTTGCAATTATAATGCACTCTGCAATATGGTTCTGTCTCCCAGCAACAATATTTTAGGGAATTATCCGCAATTAATTTCTAGTTTTATTTACAATGTTTTCAAGTTAGTTATTACATTTTTTACCAATCACAAAAGTTGCAAATTGCCACTGTAATTACAGTGGTTTAAAATAATGTGAATTGCATTATAGATCTTAGTAAAATGTTGTAAGGGATTTTGCTCCTCTACAGGATTTAACTGTTGCACAGGCAAGAAAAAAAAGTGAAGGTTGTAAACCAGTAAAACCTCTTCAAACTTTAGCACTTTAAATTTTTTCAGGTTTTCATTCTTTACAAACATAGGCTTTGATGTAAAAATGTCTGCAACCACCATATACAGTAGCATATGCCCAACCTGGTGTACTGATGAACAACAGTGAATGAAAAACAATCTCTCACACTCAAACTTCTGTGCATTTCTTTTTTATTAGACCAACATTTTGGTGTTCAAACGCCTTTTTCCATTGAACTTCATGTGTCCGACCAGCGCATCAGCAACCAACATGTGTCTTTATCTCTTTCCTTCGTACAAAAGTACAACATTTATAAGGCACAGTAGCTTGCTCATTTCAAAATACTTTTTACACCCTGTTGGAAGAACATGTTGAGCTACATTAGGGTTCCCCCTGGTTTTACACAATGCAAGCCTTTAATAAATCAAGGCCTTAGTATGTACCCCTCGGAACCTTGGGAGGCTAGGGTCCGTTGTAGTATGCCTACGCTGTGCAGTCAATGTAGAACAAGAGCATTTGCGATGCAGCAGGTTGCTGAAATCTCCAGTGGTGTCTTCCCCATAAATAATGACTACACATTATACTTTTATGACGGCACGCCAGACAGCAGACTTTTATTTTGAAATTCAGAGCCTTAGGGGCTTCTTCCACCTAGCATTAAAATGAGTCTCCAATCTACACTGTACCTAGATATGATATGACTTTAACCAGATTACATTTACACCTGGTAATAATAGGTGTCTGCAGTGTCCACATTGAGATCCGATTGAGATCCGATCGCTGTGTCTAGCTCAGGTCACTCCTCTGATTCAAAAAACCCAACAAACAACAAAAGAAAAGATAGAAGAAGAAGAATAGAAGAAGATGGTAGCAATGCGTGAGGCTGCGTTACTGTTTTACTTGCTTTTCAAAACCTCACTGTTTGAAACTGTCACGTGCCATTACATACTTCCGCCCAGGTTGTTGTTGTTGTTGTTGTTGTTGTTGTATTTGGATTGACAACGCAATTGGCATTTACACTTGTGTTCAATGTGGTCACAATGCGTCCTTGACCACTTAGTTTTATACTAAAGCAGATCCCATCCCTCTTTTATTAGTGTACCTGAGTCCAGTACTCCACCGTTTTGAATCAGGGAGCGTGAGGTCCGAAACCTCAGAAGGCCCAAAACAGCCAAGCAAACCCGGTCTGGTCTCATCTGCCACCCTGAAATACTGTGCACGTGAACTTGCCCCTAATTTAACTGAGATTTTGAACTGGTCCCTCACACAACAGAGGGTGCCCAGCATGTTTTAGATCTTCTGTGACGGTGCCTGTGCCTGCCGAACCCAAGCCAAGCTGTCTGAATGACCACAGACCCGTTGCTCTCACATTGTGAAAATCTTTGATCCTGGTCTGCATCTCTCCAGTGTTGTCTTATAGACCAAACAGGTCTGTTGATGATGCAGTTTCATTGTGCCTGCGCTCGATTGCACTCAGCACCTAAACGCCTCTAACACCTATGCAAGGGTTCTGTTTGTCGTTAAGCTTTTAATACCATTCTCTTGGCCAGGCTGTATGACACACTCTTTTTTATATGGGAGTTGAACAGTCCCTGTGTCGACGGATCCTTGACTTTTTTGTTTTGGAGAGGACACAGGTGGTCAAATTTAAAAACAAATTCGCTTAACCATCACCACTGGGCACAGGTGTGTGTGCTGTCCCCAGTCCTGTTCTCATCACACACAGATGGCTGTATTTTACACTCCCAGTCTGTTAAGATGTTTACATTCGCTGATGACACCACCGTAGTGGGTTTGATCTCTAGTAACGATGAAACAGCCACGATAAGTGAGGTGTTATCGCTGGTGGACTGGTGCAACGCAAACAACGTGGAATTAAACGTCTCCAAAACCAAGGAATTAGTAGTAGACTTCCATAGGAGCTGTGGGGACCACCTACGCTTAGTCATCAACAATACTGAAATTCAACAAGTGGGCAGCTACAAATTCCTGGGATTCCACTGGTATTCTCAAGAAAGCACACCAGAAACGTTTATTTTTAAGACACCTGAAAAGATGTGGTATATATCCAGGAATGATGAGGTGCGGTTCTACCAGTATGAAGCAGCAGTGGAGAGCATCCTTACCAATGCAATAACTATGTGATTTGGCAACATGTCAGCTGAGGGCAGGAGAGAAAGTGGTGAACACTGCGCCTCAAATTGTTGGATGCAATCTCCCAACCCTAGTGGACATTTACAAGGCTGAATTCTGACAAAAAGAAGGGCCTTAAAGTTCTAGTTCTAAGTTCTAAGACCCCTCTCACCTGGCTACTAATCTTTTTCATTTTCTTCCATCTCAGAAAAGATTAAGAAGCATTAAGACCAGAACATCCAGGTTTCATATAAAACATACCCTGAAGCTGTTTACCTCCAAAACTATCTAGACTTAGCACTGTAGGTCACTCAGCAGGTTTAAAACTGCAATTAAGTCGATGTTTTTAATGCGTTTCAAACACTTTATTTAGAGGGTCGCTTGATGTTGCTGCGAATACCTCTACATGTGCTAGCGGTCGATCAATTGTGTTCTTAGGTGTTGGATTTTATTAATTTTTATTTCATCTTACCGAGGGTTGTTTTATGTTTTTATTATTATTATTATTATCAGTTTTATGTTCGTTTAATGTATTATGTGTTTTATCACGGAGTGGTTCAACTAGTTTTGTCCTTTTCTGTCTTGAGCTCACAGACAAAATCCAATCAGACAGATAGGCATAAAAAAGTAGAAAGTATTAATGCAGAAGAGCAGAGCATCTGCCAACACACAGGGGAGGCCATCAAGAAGGAGAGAAGGGAGAGAAAATGGCCTGGTGCGCTCAGTCTCAGTGAGATGACTGACTTTTGTTCGTTAAGTCGAGCACTTGGTGGTCGTGAAAATTAGCTATATTGTAATGAGCTTTTTCCTCAAAAACCCATTCGCCTTCTTCTCTGCTGCTTTTGACAGTTCCATTTCCTTTGGGGAACGCTTTCATTTGGAGGGCACACGATACACCCAGCATATAGATCTAGAAAGAGCAGGAGAGCGGTCATAGAAACTTATTTTACACGTAATGTTTTTGAGGTGTAGTCCTCTTTTAGTCTACCAGGTAGATGCTGAGGGTGGAATGGGTTCTCTATTGGGATCGTATATGTTTATATATTGTATATATGATTCTATATATGGGATTTCTATTATTTGTTACCAAAGAAACAAAAGTCAGATTGTGACCTCAGCAGTACTACAGTCAAACACAATAGGTAACAATATTGTTCTTGAGCAGTAACTGGCATACATTAAGAAATAGTCTCTGTTTCTAAATCCCTGACACTGTCCATGTGCCTGAAAATGTTTCTGGCTGTGTGCGGTCTCCCATTCTCCCGATCGATATTTTGTTTGTAAATCCTGCCCGCAACATTTACTATTCTTGCAAAATTATACAATATTGATCTGAACCAGCAAATGTGCCTTTTAGAATAACCCGCATCTAAGACTGACATTTCAATTTCATTAAACATGTCATAGATCCCTAAAACTGTTATAACTCATAGTGATAGTCTGTGTTGAGTGATTTAAAGTGTTATGCTGTCATTACAAGTAACTGATATGGTGGTCCTGAGAAACTCCTCATAATTATGTGATAGAGGCTGTTACGGCTCCTCAGATTCAAAACACGGTCATGTCTATTTTTCATTACTGTAACATGGCATTGTCCTATCAAAGAGTGCCATGATGAACAAGGATAGGGTACAATATCGGCCATGTTAACGATGTGGTTAGGTCAGCTTTATAATGAAGGGTTCAAGTAAAGTGCAGTGGTTTTTCTGGTTTCGCCTCATAATCTGGGCAAGCCTATCAGATCCAGCATGAACATATTCATTTGTCTATGTTGCTTTCGACTGCTGGAGTCCCAAAGTACCACTTATCTAAACACTTAACACGGTGTGAATAAGCCACTGGCCGCAGGAGGCAGGAGTCAGATTTGTCGCTTTGTTCTGTAGGCAGCAATTACCACCAAACTTTGCCTCCAGTGATAACCGGAAATCGGAAGTATGAGGTGTTATTTTCCTTCCTATTTATTTTGTGAAATGGTTTTATACTGCCAGGAATAATCTTATTAAATATCTACCATGTAGCCTCAACTGTTATAATTTGTTTTGCTTTGTTTCCAAGCTCACCCAATCCTTTTAATCATACAGTAACTAAGCAACATGATCTATGGCTATGAGTCTTTAACAATGCTTCTGTCACAAAAAAGTCAACAGCTCTTGATGGATCACAAAGCTCAGTGGTATGCCACACTTAGAAAAATAAATAAATAACAAGATTCCTACAGGTTTAGTATGTAAATGATGCATAAAACACACAATTCATAGAAGACGACATCAAATTACAAAATGTGTAGCTACAAATGTAACATTGCTGTTTTTGATAGTCTGGGTTCATGTTTTTTTTATATAATAATAAAAATGTCCTTTGCATTGTGTAAGATGAGCGGTTTTGAGTTTGTGAGTTTATGACGTTCTATTGCATTGGGTTTCCACCTTCAAGAAAGTTAATTTTCTCTCTCTCTCTCTCTCCCTTTCTCTCTTCCCCTCCCTCTCTCTCTCCCTCCCTCTCTCCCTCTCTCTCTGCATTTGCACTTAGCATTTATTTATAAATTCACAAGGGCACAGGTAGTTTGATGGATTTTTGCCGTTATTTAGTGGCAAAATGTTGTCTCTTTGTGTTTGATATGCTTTCAATATGAGAGCGAAAGCACACAAAACTCTTTTGACTGTGGTAGAGCGTTTGAGATATGCTCGGAGATGTTCACTCCGTCTTGCGAAGTTTCAAAAGAGGCAGATCTGAGGGCGCGTAATGATATTATAGTCCACACCGCCTCCACAGAAATCAGCCCGTCGCTCACATGTGGAAATCATGTCCAGCACGGTAAGCAGGTTTTCACAAGCACCACAATCATATGTCCTAACTCCTGTCCCAGATGGCGCAGTGCCCAGGCATGCTTGTGTAACTCCCCCCGCGATGCACACAGTGCAATTGCACCCCCACATTTTTTTCAAAAACATGAGGGGGCAGCCCTAGATCTCGTCTCCCTCCCTAGGCGGAGTGGGTGTAGATCTAGGCTTAGACTCATTGACCATGAGCGGGTTAGTCCCCGACAAATTCAACTCAGAGCACAACCTCCCTGGTTGTGCGGAGAGTTGGCGCGCATGCGCAGTGTCACCATGGGTGCTAAAGACGATCACAAAGGGTTACGTGCTGCAATTCGCCCGTTCCCCTCCGCCATTCAGCAGAGTGATACAGTCTGTGATGCAGCGAGAACAGTCTCACTTCCTACGGGAAGAAATAATCTCCCTGCTCAGAAAGAAGGCCATAAGCCTTCCCAAGAGAAAGAAGGCCATTCCCTCCCAAGGAGAGAAATGCAGGCTTCTACAGCCGTTACTTCCTCGTACCCAAAAGAGACGGGAATTATCGGCCAATATTAGATCTACGTGTGTTAAACAAAGCACTCATGCCGCTAGGGTTCAGAATGTTGACCCCACGCAGGCTTGTGCAGTTTATAAGGCCAAACGATTGGTTCATCACGATAGACTTAAAAGACGCTTATTTCCACATTCCGATCCACCACAGACATCGGAAATATCTGAGGTTTGCGTTCCGAGGAATAGCGTACCAATTCAACGCACTCCCATTCGGCCTGTCCCTAGCGCCGAGGGTATTTACAAAGTGCGTAGAGGCAGCTATCGCCCCATTACGTCTACGCGGCTTACGCGTTTACAATTATTTGGACGACTGGTTAATTGCTTCTCATTCAAAGGCTGCAGCAGTGCAGGATGGCCATCTAGTGGTGGCGCACCTGTATCGACTGGGCTTTGTTGTAAACAGAGAAAAAAGCGTTCTCTACCCCAGGCAAGTTACGCATTTTCTGGGTATGATCTTAGACTCCACCTCCATGGAGGTCAGGCTGTCTCAAGAACGGATAAAACGCCAGTTCCGACGGGGACAGTCAGTCTCGTCGATGCGCTGCCAACGCCTGTTAGGGATGATGGCGTCGGCCACTATAGCGCTCCCGTTGGGGATGTTGCGTATGCGGCCATTCCAAATATGGTACCTGTCTATGAAGCTCAACGCAGTCACAGACAGGCATCGCAGAGTAGTGGTGTCCTCCAGATGCAGGAAAGCCCTGGCGATCTGGAGAACCCCCTGGTTTCTCGCCGCGTCGGGCACTATGGGCATAGTGTCGCGTCGCGTGGTGGTGACCACAGACGCTTCCACCAAAGGCTGGGGAGCTGTCTGCGAAGGGAGAGGCGTGAACGGTCTCTGGTCTGTGACAGAGGCCGCGTCTCACATAAATGTGTTAGAGCTGCGAACAGTAGTCCTAGCTCTACAACATTTTCTGCCCAGGCTGAGTGGTCAGCATGTACTAGTGAGGACGGACAACACTGCGACCTTGGCGTATATAAATCGCCAGGGCGGAGTGCGCTCCCCGTCATTACACCATTGGGTGACTCGCCTGCTCCTGTGGGCAGCGAGGCACGTCCTGTCCCTCAGGGCAGTTCATATACCAGGTCACCTCAACTACGGTGCGGACCTGTTATCGAGGGGCGATCCTCGAGCAGCAGACTGGTGCCTTCACCCACAAGTGATAGGTCAGATCTGGGTGCGTTTTTTCAAGGCGCAGGTGGACCTGTTCGCAAACAGGCAGAACACCTGCTGCCCGCTCTGGTTCTCGCTAGGGGGCGACGATCCCCCACTAGGCATAGACGCGCTGGGCCACCAGTGGCCAGCCCTACCCCTATATGCTTTTCCCCCGATCCCGCTCCTCCAGCAGGTGCTGTGCAGGATTGCGGACGAGGGCAGGGAATTGATATTGATAGCCCCCCACTGGCCCAACCAGCCGTGGGCGGCAGATCTGGTCAATATGTCAGTGCAGCAGCCTTGGGAGCTGCCTCTACGGAGAGACCTCCTAACGCAGGCGCACAGGACAGTGTGGCACACCCATCCGGAGTGGTGTCGTCTCAGAGCCTGGCTCATAGCGTCAGGCTTGTCGGACGCGGTGGTGGCTACAATACAGAGTGCCCGAGCGGTATCAACACGGGCTCTGTATACGCTGAAGTGGCGCAGTTTTGAGCGGTGGTGTGCTGCGCGTCAGCACGACCCAATTAACTGCGCGCTGGGCGTTATTCTAGAATTCCTACAGCAGTTGTTTGATGAGGGGAAGGCGGCTTCTACTCTCAAAGTGTACATGGCTGCCATTTCAGCCTGCCACGCAGGCATTAATGGCAGTTCTCCTGGCAGTCACCCGCTAGCGTCACGCTTTATGGCAGGGGTGAGACAGCTCAGGGTGCCAGAGAGACACCTCATACCCTCTTGGGATCTGCTAGTGGTGTTACGTGCTCTCACAGGGCCTCCGTTCGAGCCCCTGGAGACAGTGGACATAAAGTTTGTCTCTTTAAAGACCGCGCTGCTGCTGGCGTTAACGTCAGCAAAACGCGTTGGTGACATGCAAGCCCTGTCAGTCAGTCCATCGTGCCTTCAGTTCTCGATCGCTGGTGACAGAGTGGTTATGCGACCTAATGCTGCTTACACACCTAAAGTGGTGGTAACCCCATTCTGCAATCAGGTGATTGAATTAGCAGTTTTCGCGCCTCCTCCTTTTGCGTCAGCAGAGGAGGAACGTTTGAATAAACTCTGTCCAGTGCGCGCTCTCCGCTGTTACGCAGAGCGCACTAGAGCTTTCAGACAGTCAGATCAGCTATTCGTGTGCTTCGGTGCACGCGCAAAAGGCAGACCTCTATCAAAACCGAGCCTCTCCCGTTGGATAGTAGAGGCTATCGTGTTGTCTTATAAGAGCTTGTCTTTAGATCCCCCGGAGAAGTTGCATGCTCACTCTACGCGGGGGGTCTCGTCTTCCTGGGCCTTACTAAAGGGCGTCTCAGTGGAAGATTTTTGCAAAGCTGCAAGCTGGAGTTCTCGCCACACTTTCATTAGATTCTATATGTTAGATGTGGCTGAACCTAGTTTTCTTCATAGCGTTCTGCGGGCAAGCGATCTCTGAATCCCTTGGCCTGAGAACGATATATATGATAAGTGTGTTCATTAGTGTCTACATGTTATGTTGCACATGAAACATCCCAGGGTTTTCTTACGGGCGCAGGATCACGGATCCCTGTCGCCTATGATAAAGGTGGCCCTGTTAAATTCATGGTGTTCTGCAGGCAAGCGATCTCTGAATCCCCTGACCTGAGAACGATGTATATGATAAGTGTGTTCATCGGTGTCTACATGTTTGTTGCACATGAAACACTCCAGGGTGGTTTCCTACAGGCGCAGGATTGCGATCCTTGCCGCCTATGACAAAGGTTGCCCTGTTAATATGTTCACCGCCAGCGGCCGTATGAACCTCTATGAGGGCAAAGGCTTCAGTAGAGCTGGTGTGTGTAATTGGCTGCCACTGTATTATCACGCGGGAATGTATAGAGTCCCATACTGTTATATCGCAGTGAACTGCGATAAGGAACGTCTCGGTTACTTACGTAACCTCGGTTCCTTAAGCAGGAACCAGATATAACAAAGTTGGCGTGTACAGTGTTACCTTGGATTGATTGTCTTGCTCAGTTTCTTTCCAAGGCAGATCTGAGGGCGTGTAATGATATTATAGTACTCCTGGCGGGCGGGGCCAGGAGTGCGCGCTGACAGATCTCGCGGCCTTTCAGGCGTGAATAGATAAATGCTTCGATTTGTACCCCATGACTGACGTCATGTACCATACTGTTATATCTGGTTCCTGCTTAAGGAACCGAGGTTACGTAAGTAACCGAGACCAGTGGCGGCTGGTGATTTTTTTTGGGGGGGGGGGGGCGCAATCATAGACATATATAGACTATAGGCGCAGTTGGGCAGTGCGATTTAAATAGCACTCCACAATGAAAAAACAAAAACACAAGAGAGGTTTTGAGTAGAATATATAAAAAAACAAAAGATTTATTTCATGAAAACACAGTGCTCAACACTGTCCACTAACAACTCTCAACAAACTGTAAAATTGGGCATGAGAGGTTTAGAGCAAAATGGTTTAAGAAACATTGGGTTGGGTTCCAGAGGTTTAAATATTGGGTAGTGGAGGTTTAGAGTAGACTAGATTCAGAAACATTGTGTACAAGTTTAAAAAAGTAGATAAAAAAAACAAAAAAACACAGAGTGTAGAGGTTTAGAGCAGAATAGAGTGAGAAAGACTGAATGATACCAGTAGTTTAGAGCAGAATAGATTCAGAAATACTGGATTATACTAGAGGTTTAGAGCAGAATAGATTCAGAAACACTGGATGATACTACATGTTTTGGAATGCCAATTTGGTACCCTTCGTCCAACTGCTCTGCAATACTCAGTCTTCCAAAGAGGCTTAGCTTCAGGCTGTTAGTTAGATGGCTGCGGCAAGATTCGTGCTTCTTACATTTATCGTTAAAGTGCTTTAGATCCCTCATCCCCGTTGCAGTCCAGATTGTTTCAGTCCCAGGACTTTGGAACAACAGGCAGGGAAAACAAAAAAACGCATCACTCACTGAACAACCAGCTAACCAGCTCCGGTTAGCATACAGGCTTGAGGAGAAGCTACGGGTGTACGTCCTCCCGCGGTCGATGCTCTGCTGCTGCATTTTTAAATCCGGACGTTCGGGTCCCATGTCTTTCAGTCTCTTCTTATCGACATCTGATCGTCGATTCGAAAGTTTTCAGTCGGCATACTCACAGAATCAAAGTCTCTGCTAGCTATGTTGCTCTCGTAGATACGTGAGATGTATATGGGATGTGAGGGAATGATAAAGGTCTCTGATTCGACGAATAGTCCAGTCGCGTTGAAATAAAAACCGATGTCATTGGTCAGGGCGCAAAATTTTGCGCCCCAGGATCGAACTTTCATCCGCCAATGAGAAGCTGTCCTTGCTCAAATGTTGCAGAAAAGTATGAGAGCTCCCATTGACTTCCATTTGGCCGGCGCCCCTCCAGGGAGGAGGGGCTTATCTCAGTGATAACGAATGGCAATATATTATATTTGGTCACATTTAAGTGGTTGTTGGCAGGGGCTTACGGTCTCCCACACACATGTAACGCGTTAACACAGTACAGATCCTATTTTAATTGTTTGGTATATAATGTTTTTTTACTTTTTTTTTTTTTTTTCATCTCAAAATTTTAGCAGGGGCGGCGCCCTTGCGCCCTGTATTGATGCACCGCCACTGACCGAGACGTTATTGTTGTTGAGTCAGTATCCTACATCATCCTACAGTTTACATGTTATTTTCCATAATGTGTTGAACTATTTTATATGATCCATCAATATTTAACTGAGAAGGAAAGGATCCTGTTTCTCCCTTAGTACAGTTTTTCACTGGTTGGTTGAGGGGATTTGGTTTAGGTATAAGTATGCGAGGTAGAGATGTGTGAGACCACCTAACCCCTTGAACAAGGAATTGTGCACAACTGAAAAACAACTAAAACTTACCACCTTCACAAAAAGAGTAAGGCAGAGCTGTTTCCCAGGCAACTGTTCAGGGTCCACCAATCAGCAATCAGAGGGAAGTGGTTCAGGCAGGCTTAGACAACAGTCACTTTGAATAAAAGTGTCAGGAAAATAAATACATGTAAATACAGGAAAACATAAGGATGTCACAGGTAAAGTATGGAATGATACACAGTACAGTCTAATCCACTGCTCATTATGATAAAAGACGAATGATAAAGTGAACCTGCTTCACTACCACATCATCTATTTGATTGGCAGGATAAATGTGGCTATTAATAACCAATTAGCTGTATGTTCCCCACTGCATTAGATGGCTTCTTCCCAATGAAAGCAACCATTGGACAATGAATACTAATTGGACATAACTTTCTTACCCGTGTAAGGTTAGCTTAGTGACTTCTGCTTTTATCCATTGTCTGTGTCAAGCAATGTGGCAAACAAGGGTTACTTTAATTAGCTCACCATGTAATAGTCCCATGTCGTAATAAAACCATTTTTTTTTTTGCCAAATGTCTGGATTGAAGTCTACTGTCAAAACAATCTTCACAACAGTTTCACAGTAGCCAAAGAGACTGTTATATGCAGACATATCAGTAGTAAGTAAGTATCAGTCGTAAATAGAATAAGGAATGATTTTCTAACTCAATGGTTGAAAGTATTGTGACCCATTTATTCTTACCAAACAGAACAGAAGGCTTTACATTGAAGACCGATGACGAAGGAAGTGTCTGGTGCTTGGCCTACGTTATAACACTGAATGAATAATCTCATCGCTGCATTAATGTGGCTCTCTTTGTCTCTCATGCCTTTGAAACATCTGTCCAGGTTTATTCTTGTCTTTCACTTCAATTCAGTTCAGTGCAGTGAAGCTTAATGTATCCCATGGGGGGATTAAGCACCGACAATGTACATTTTTCAGTCAACTCAGGTCGACAATTCTGTCTTTAGTTCAGTACAGAAGTGGCGTTTCGACAATGAGCAATGTTAATACTATACTGTTTGAATAGATTTTTACCGTCTTTAGGTATTGGATAACTATTCATGCTTTCATTTTTAAAGACCAACCTGATTTAAAAAATGGCAGTGGATTTGCTAATTTGTCAATAGACGTTTAAAACAAATATGTCAGAAATAAATAGAATAGAACAACTACTGGATAAATCATCAGATGATTATGTTGCTTAAAAGAGCCAAAAACTAAAACGGAATAATCCCTATGTTTTTCTGAGATCGGATGTAAAATGAATCTTTCTCTGCGGGTTCATTCAAAATGCATGCTAAATGTAGGGCACAAATCACATTTTCCTTAACCATTTGGTTGGCCAGGCTTTGAGATCTCATCAGCCAAAACAACATGAACTCAGTACGGTATGAAAAATCTATTTCTTTGACATATCCAATGGAAAGCAAGTGGCTTTTATGTGACCACATCAACCATTATTTGAGCATGATATTCATAATTTCAAACATCACATTTTAAAAGCAGTCTATGGTCATTGTGGTTGAATGCTCCTACAGTAGTTCAAAGTTCCATATCACAGCCAGCCTGACAGGTGGCTGTGTGGGTATTGAACACCACAATAACCCTCTCTCTCACACACACTCTCCATGTGGGTATTGAACACCACAATAACCCTCTCTCTCACACACACTCTGTGTGTGGGTATGGAACACCACAATAACCCTCTCTCTCACACACACTCTGTGTGTGGGTATGGAACACCACAATAACCCTCTCTCTCACACACACTCTGTGTGTGGGTATTGAACACCACAACAACCCTCTCTCTCACACACACTCTGCAGCACCTTCCTCACTCACACGCATTCCTTTTTCTCTTTCGCTGCAGTTCTTTCCTCGATCAGCCTCTCTCTCTCAATTCAATTCAATTCAATTCAAAACCGCTTTATTGGCATGACTGCATACAATACAACATTGCAAAATCATATTTACACAAACTATACAATTGATATACTCATTGTCTCTCTCTCTCTCTCTCTGTCTTTCTTTTTCTCTCTCTCTCTTTCCTCCCCCCCGTCACAGTCCGGCCTGGTTACTCCATGTCCTGATCCATGTGTTTTCTGTCTCCTGTTATGTTGTACTCCTGTTATGTTGTACTTTGTGGGTTTGCCGTCCTCGTTGCCTGTCCGCTCTGCTCCGTGTCTTGTCCTATCCCTGCTCTTCCTGGTTTTCTGACCAGTTCCTCAGCTTATCGTGAGTGCTGTTGCTGCACACCTGCAGCTGATCCCCCCCCCCCTCCTCCTCCCTGTGGATCAGTCCTTGCTAGATTGTCTTGTCTCGTCAGAAATTCTAGCCACGCTCACATCTGTTTTCTCGCCCTGGTTTTCCCAAGCCTGGTTATAGTGTTCATGCTCTTCAATCCATCGATATTTTTGACTAGGAATATGATTTTGCCTGCCGTCTTGGATCCATGTTTTGTAAATCTTACCTTTGTGGTCTTTAAAAGAACCTTGCTGGCTGGTCTGTGAGTGGCCTTGGTTTTTTATCTGTTCACTGGGTGCCCTTTGTTTTTGTAATGTTGGTGTTGAACAAACTTTCTGATTGTGAATACAGAACTGCTTTTGGCTCGTGTCTTTTGCCTGACTGTTTGCAATCAAATACTTATTGAACACCAGTCTCCTGTTCGCTACAGCTGTTTATTTTGGGTCTGGTTTTGGGTCCTGGAGTCACTCCTCCAGCTTTACGGACCCTGACTCTCACACACACTCTCTCTCTCTCTGCAGTTCTTTTTCAGCTCACCCTCTCTCTCTCTCTGCAGTTCTTTTCCAGCTCACCCTCTCTCTCTCCCTGTCTGTCTGTCTGTATTTTTTTCCTAGCCCAATCTCTCAGTAGCAGTTTAATCAGACACTCGTCACAGGTAGGGGGCGCTAGAGACACCACTGCTTTAACCAAAATACTACTGAGGAGCAGCCTGCACCCTTCAATGATGAAAGGTGACAGAAATGTATTAAAGAAAGTCTATTATTACCAAACAGGGGTGAAAAAAAGACATGAAGAAAGAGAGCTCCTCCCTTGACCTTGAGCTTTCGCCAACCCTGAGGCACAGGCCTGCTGGAGAAAGGATAAAATACTTCTAGACAGTGTTCAGGCTTAACTCCTTTCAGTTCTACTTGCTCTCTAGACTTCAAAAGGATATATATATCGACCAAGGAAATAAACAAACAAACAAACTAAAATAGATAGAAAAACAATGTTGGCACCCACAAAGCTCAGTCAACCCCACGCCAAAGTCTACTCAGTAACAGATTTCGAGATGTCAACACCAGATGTGAAAACGGGAGCTTAGTCCGCTTACGCCCTAAACAGCACTAGACCGCAAGGCAGGCTGCTTTGTGCAGAGGAGACAACCAGAAAACAGGACGATACAAGAGTACATTTATAGAGAAGGCTTCCAGCGAGGGGAGGAGTGCAGGAACAGCAGTGTAAACAGGTAAACAAGTCTGAGAGAACAAGTCATCGCCATGGGTTTGCCTTCCTGAGTCTGGCTCTAAACAGTCAGCATTGGGATCCAAGAGAGAGCACTTAACTCAACGAGAGGTGAGCGATCCCAGCAGCCCCCTGACATCCGACAGTGCCGTGACCACAGGAACATGTGGGGTACAACTGGAGAGTTAGCTGCTTTCGCAAAGACCAGTCCCTCGCCTGGCAGAATGCCGTCTCAGCCTCTCACCCTTGTCACACAACAACCTGACGCTCGATTTATAAATTGTTAATATCACTTCAACGTAGAGAGACACCATCGTGTTAACCCAAATGAGGATGGTGCTCAACTTAACACAACTAACGTTAACGATAACTCATTTGAAAAAGTGACATGGAAGATCGGCTTCTTTGTCATTGAAACACATGGGGATGGGCAGAGTTACACGTTGTACTGCAGCTCACCATCAGGGGTGCTAGACCTGTGCTTACTTTTGGAGACGACATGTTGTCCACCTCTACACATTGATTCAAGTCAAGGATGCTTCTTTGGTAAGATGGGCCCTTCCAACTCCTTCCTAGCATTCAGAGAACAAATAAGGAAACAGTCTAGCGAGTGAGCAGGTGTGCATCAGTGAAAAGGTCCCAACTTCAAATTCTGAGGTACTTTTTTAAACAAAAGGCTCTGGTATGTGTGAATATGATTATGGGCGCTGTAAGAATGCAGAGGATACTCTAACGGCATCCTTGAAAATTCTCTGAACGAAGGACTCAGTCCTTGGTAGAATTCAAAGGATCCTAGATATCTGAGCCGTCCTTCGGTGGGATTTGATGACATAGTATCCTTGAAATGCGGCCATTAAGGATCCTTCAATGACTTTGATAAGCAGGAGTTGAGTCCAGCTATCAAGTATCACTCTGTTGCCATGGGCCTTCCTGCCTTCCCATCAAGCGCTCTCTCCCCCACGGCTGGAAACCTATGGTATAAAAACAGGCAGAAGCCCCAGTCCACACCCCACTTCCCACAGTGCACCTGTTATCAGTTTACTAGATTAATCATTACTGTGCCCCTGTCGTGCTATCTACAGGCAGCCATCTTGGTCCCACCGCGAAAGCGCTCCCCCATGGGAACCAAATCCCTTAGTCTTAGTTCCCTCCCCCCACTTTTCCCAATTTACTGCGATCACCCAGTGACACTCTCTCCCTTTCTCTTGCATTTGATTCCTAGCTCAACCTCTCCATCTTTCTCTCTCTCCGAGCAGCCCTTTCCCATCTCATCCCTCACACCTCTCCTCCCTCCTTTCTTCTCTGTCTGCTGTGTGTTAGCACTATGAGCAGATGCACTCACACTCCTGTGTGTGTGTGTGTGTGTGTGTGTGTGTGTGTGTGTGGTGTTTGTGCTGCGACGCCTTTGTGAGGGTGAATAGCAGACACACTCACACGCTCACACTTCTCAGATGGAGAGAACTCGTGCTGGGGTGACCTCGACTTGCCCAGAGGAAATCTGGGAGAAACTGTGTGTGTGTGTGTGTGTGTGTATGTTGGGCTTTTCTTTTCTCTCTGCATAATAGTCGTCTGAAGAGTCTGAGGATTTGTGGGGTGAGTGTCTGAGGAGTGCGTTTTACTGGTATGTTTTATAGTCGATTCTAGCATGCTGTAAGGTGTTGTTTTGTAAACCGCACCTGCGTATTTCAAGCTTTTTCTGAAAGGTAATGTATGATTTCTTACCAACTGCTCTTGAAAAACATTCAATATCATCATCATCATCAGTGGTCTTAGCTGTCTATGTACAATTGGTAGATTGACAGCAACTTCTGGGGGTCCCCTACAGTTAATCTATGCATACCACCGCATGTTGGTGGACAACCATTAAAGAAGTTAAAAACCCATTCAACCCATTGGACCATAGTAACAACCTCCACCAATCATCAAGGTTCTTCACTTTTTCAGCCGTTTTTTAAGCACAACTCCTCACACTAGTGTTCCTCTTGACAAACACTTCATTGTCTTTCCATATTTCACTTTGCTCATTAGCTGCCATATATTTCCACTGCATGCTTTACATAAACCTCACTGTCTTTCCATATTTTACTTTCCTCATTAACGGCCATATATTTCCACTGCATGCTTGCATTGATGTTCCTTCCTGTTAGCCAGGGAGGCTAGACTGCACAGGCTGTTCCATATGCTGCTGCCTCACATCGACAGTTGCTCATGCTGGAGGCGTTGTCTTTAACTGTGACGCTCGTCCTCTGCAGTCCAGAGTCTTTCCTCTCTGTTCTTCTCCACGTAATTTATTATTAAGTCACCAGCTGCCAGAGAGGGCTACACTGCAGCTGGCGCCTTATCGCCACAGATTTAATACTCGGGAAAGCCACTCAAACCATCGCAGGAACAAGCACAGGTTCATTTACATTAGAACTGTCATGTAAATCAGTATTTCCTCAGGCAGAAAGCGGACATTTTAAAACTGCTGTGACCACAAATACACAGATCTTTTCTCCATCTCTCCACAACTCCAACATCTGTCCATCAGGCAATCTGAAGCATTTAGTCTAATCTTTTTTTTTTTTCCATGTAGTGTCCTTTGCTGGGAACAGAGAAGGACACTACAAGAAAGTATGGATTAGAAATGCGTTGGATATGCTGTGTTCCACATGAGTGCAATCATCGTTGTTGTATTCTTCTATCAAACATGCCTCAGCACTTCATATTGAGCGCCGACCAGAAAAGGTGAATTCAAGGGCAAGCACAAATAAAAAAAAGTGGTGTCCATTTCAGCTATTGTTGACAAGAGATTCCTATGAATACCTTGGCAAGTGTTGGGAAGTGAGAGTAAAATGAATCAGGACACAGAGAGGCAGCCATTATCAAGAGGTCCTTTAAAATCACATTTGATATGAATGTCAGCAGCACCTGACCTTCACGTACGACAATGTCATAGCGGCACCTGCTCCTTCAACACAACAGCAAGGAGGCTTGTAGTTAAAGGGCAGTTGTGGAGAATTCTCAGTGGCCAGACATGATTTGTTGAAAATAACCCATGAACATCTTGTTCTCCAGTCCTTTGTGATGACTGCTTCCTCTTCATCTTCAATACTACAGTCCAGTCTTATAGTGAAAACTCTAGAATGTAGAATTCTAGATCTAGAAAATCTAGAATGTAATCCACGGCATGGGCTCTCATAGCAAGCGCCCCTGAAATCCACACCTCTTTCCAGCACTGCTTCATGTGGTTACCATCTTGCTACATTTTCTGGATTGAACGACAAGTTGAAAGAAAGAAAAAAACACGTCTTTAAAACGATTTTATCAGGCGCTGAAAATTCTTCGAAAAGAAGGCAAAGCATCGCCATCTCACACTTGCATTCAAAATATGGTGTTTAACACACAAGCGTCTCCATTTAAATAAATGTTTTGCTTCGTTTTTTCGGGTTGAACATGCCCCTGACAGGCGCTGGTTGAGGCGGAAGCCAAATTAAATCTCATCTTAATGGACCCCTAAGTGATCCAATTAGCAGATGCGGCAAGTTATGACTTCATCATCATTGACACACAATCCCTGGAATACAAACACGTCTATCGACCTGCATGTCAAACTTAAAAAAAAAATTAAAACCTTCAACTTGTTTTGAGCTTACATGTCCTGAGATAAAATCCCAATCAATTTCTGGAAAATAATTAACGCTGTTTCTCACATCAAAGTCCACTTATTCTTTTTCATCAATTTGAGTAATTAAACGGCAAACGAAGAGAGACATGAGTAATTTGAGGGGAAGTAGTCATTTAGCCAATTAGTTTGATCATCCGGTCATTGCCCCGGCCAAAAAAAAAAAAATCGTTGCATCAAATCTGACTCATCTGAATACACCTGTTTTCTTTCTCACCTGTGTGTGTGTGTGTGTGTGTGTGTGTGTGTTTGTGTGTGTGTGTGTGTATTAGAGAAAGAAAGAAGAGTGAGTTTGTGTGTGTAGGGGGGGGGGGGGGGGGGGTCGGCGAGTTGTGAAGATAAGTACAAGCAAGGACGGACGGACGGAGACATTTCGAGCATGTATCTGTGGTCTTTTGTGATTCCAGGCCAGTACACTGCCGCAGCGGCTGCCCCTCTATCTTCCCATTCAATCTGCAATATGCTGATTCTATCATAATAAAAGAAAATTGGCCAACTCCCGCAGGAGCCGAGTAATAGAAAAGATTTCTGCCCTTGAAACACCCCAGGGGCCTCTCTTTTGATTAGATGATGCTATCTTTGTTTGGACTTCAACATCAGGGTTGGGGGCATGTTCATATATTTAATTAAAATACCATCACCGGAGCTGACAAAGGCTACTTATCTACCCCCCACCCATCTAATTCAAAAGATTATCGGCTTTGATTGACACCTGAAACAGAGTGAGATTGGAAAGAAATGGAGGGAAGGCCGGGCGAGGAGAGGAGAGGAGAGGAGAGGAGAGAAGAGAAGATAGCATGTCACTCGAATGCTGGGAATTAATTTGCTTGTCAAAAGATTTTTGCCATCTCTGCTCGAGGCCACACAAGACCTCGCTGGTCTTTGACACCATAGTAGACTCAAAAACAGATGCACTCCAGAATTGAACATCCCTTTTTCCTGCAAGTGTAAAACACATGAGTACACACACACTCACACTCTCTCTCACACACACACACTCTCACAGATACATACATACACACCCACACACCAAATGTGTATATACTACGTGCTTGTTTAGGTGACAAAAGCAATACAGAATGTCTATGCACAAGCCTCAAATAGCCTATGTGAATTCTAGGCTTACACACTTGAGGCCATTCTCGCCTTAGTACTAAGCACATTAGTACTAAATTCACCACTAAAAAGGCTCTTCGTTTTTTGGAGTACCGGAGCCCTATATGTCACCAAGCATGGACAGCCCAATGAGCCATGCGTTCCATCACAACAGGTACACACCTCTCTCTCTCTCTCTCTCTCTCTCTCTTTCACATACACTCACACACACACAAACACACACACATACACACACTCATACCCACACACACGCAAAAGGTGACATACACACACACACACACACACGCATACACACACACACACACACACGCAAAAGGTGGCACCCTGCAAAACCCAGACCCATGGAACTCGGAAAACCCTTAGGAACATCACAACCGAGCATTCAGTTGCCACGGTAAAAACCCGTCCATTTTTGTCTGACTGCATCTTTGGCCACAGGCGACTCAGGGCCTCGGGCGACTCAGGGCCACAGTCCCGAGGGTTTTAAGAGCACCTAGTATTTCTGGAGTCAGAGTGTTTACAGCGGGCTTAAGAGCTGTTAAAGTAAAGCATGTGAACTCGGGGACAACTCCCAACTCCTTTGGCAGACGCTAAGCACAGAGCTCAAGCCTGGGCAATCTACCTTTTTTTATTTCCTTTGTTTTCTTTTTTTCTAACCACAAGACAGAGAGGTGGCAAGCTCTGACAGAATCCCATCTCTCCCAAATCAATGTTATCTCAACAGTAAAGTCTAAGGAGGCTGTTTCTTTTATTTGGCATGGCTGTCAGGGTTTGTGTTGGCCGCACAAAGCTTTGGATGACATTGATTCACCTTTCATTTGGAATTCTGGAGACTTCTTGGCCATTGATTTTAGCGGGCCAAGATATGAAATGGACTGACCCGATCTGCCCTCCCTCGCTCGACAGCAGTGGGGGCCACAGTGGCATCATGTTGCACACTCTCACAGCCACACACACATGCATATACACAAACACACACACACACACACACACACACACACACACACACACTCTCACAGCCACACACACATGCATATACACAAACACACAGCCACACACACATGCATATACACAAACACACACACACACACACACACACACACACACACACACTCTCACAGCCACACACACATGCATATACACAAACACACACGCACACACACACACACACACACACACGCACATACACAAACAATCATACAAATACAGATACACACACGCACACACACACAAACACAGACTCATACAAACTGATATTTCTGTTTTCCTGTTGTGTCAGACATGAACTGAGTGTTTACATTATTTTGTATCATCTTACTCTGTTACCCATGCCCCTGGATATGTTCTCTGTTTTTGTCTCAGTAAGCGCAAATAGCTGACACCATTAGCATTCGAATTGCTTATGTGAGAATTCAGGAACCCCTTCCCCCCAGATAACCTCCTTCCTGCTAAAAACACCCCCCCTAGAGGACCCGCTCCCCCACAGGTGAACCCCCCCCCCCCCATTGTCTCCCATTCCTGCCATATCCGTTACCTTACCTGGTCTCATCACCACTCCTATGTATTATCCATGACTGAATGGTATACATGCCAACACCTTCTTACTGCCAGGTAGGCCATTCTCTGAGCAACACGTCTCCACGCTGAAATAAACTCCAAAAATCCTGACTGTGTCTTCCGGTCCATTATTCAAGTTTTGCGGGCTCATTAGATTCTAACAAATCATACACAAACATGCATACAAATACACAAAGACAGACACACACACACACTAATACAATACACAAAGACAGACACACACACACACTCATACAAACATACACAAACATGCACACAAATACAGACACATACACAGACACACACACACACACAGAGAGAGACACACACACACATTCAAACAGTTCAACCAGCACATTCACACAGTCTGATATGGTTTCCTAGTTTACGCCAAAGATGGTGTGTTTTTGCAAATCAGTGTTTAGGGTTCACAGACATGTTTCAATCAATCCAGTATGGACAAAAAGCTGCATCCTTGAACAGGCCACACACTGACCCACTGATGCCACTGTCCTGTGCTTCCTGCTCTTGATGATTACACAGCCGTCCCGAAGACAAACCCATTTTACAGACGGCTCACAAAGAAACTACACAACAGGCAAAGGTTGCTGCCCACTAACAAGGCTTTAAACATACAGCGCTACTAAACTTGTGAGACTGTGGTTGTTTGTTGTTGTTATTGACAAACAAGTCAAAAGTCACAGATTTTTACTGTCATTGTAAAAAAACAACAAAACCGCGCACATATCCCTGAGCCACCTAGTGCAAAATATCAGATAAATGTTAAATGGACTGCATTTATATGGCGCTTTTTCTACTCATTGAGCACTCAAAGCACTTTACACATTAATGCCAGACATCTACCCATTCATACACTAATGGCAGAGGCTTCTATCTAGGTTGCCAACCTGCACATGGGTAGCAGTTGGGGGTCTAGTGTCTTGCTCAAGGACACTTTGACACTTGGTGAGGAGGAGTTGGGATCGAACTAGCAACCTTCCGATTACCAACCTCAGTAAATTAACTAACTAAATAAGTGACACTGTCACGGCCCTTTGCGTGTTCCCCTGCAGGTGTGCTGGTAGTGTGGTAAGAGGCAATCAGCCCAATTAGGTACATCGGTGCACAGGTGTAGATACGGTTTAAAATCACGGCTGCTTTTCCTCCCCTGGCACCAGATGATGCCTATCTTGGAACACTGGTTGTGGACGTGTGGGTTTGTGTGAAAGCTCACTGCATTTGTTTTTTTACTTTTCTAGCAAGCCTTAGTGTCTTCTAGCATTTGGCTCTTTTTTGATTGTGTTTGACTCCACTCCGCCTTCTCCCCCATGTTCTTGCTGCATTACACTCACATCCTCGACAAAAACAATATGACCGGAAACACAAACACAACCCATACCTGTGACACAAATTGCTATTACAACTCTGTTTTATCACAGCACTACCTACCAGTTGGTACTGGAGTCCTTAAGAGGAAATAAACAGCCGTGCCTGTACAGAGACTGACGTCTATCTGATGCCCCCAACAACTGATAAATTTGACGCACTTTATTATGTTATCTGCCAATTACTTACTCTGTCTTGGTTTTGGCCATTTTGAATCATTTGGAGGAAAAACAACAACACGTAACACAGAAGCATTAGACACAATCCCTCAGCAGGAAGTGGGTCGAACACGCTGTGCGTTCTGTGTTATGCGCAGGCATGCTTTGGCACGCTATCCCATCATGCCACTGTTGTTTGCCGCTAAACAATGATGGCCAAATGAGGGCCAGAAGACAGATCTGGACTCCTGCAGAGGTGTTATGTCTTCTGGGGACGTAGGACACAGCAAATAAATGAAACGCTGGATACCATCCACAAGGAAGGGGTTTGGAAATATCTGTGGCAAAACAGGGATTCTCTTTTCCCCTGTTGGTTTTGCTATTTTGCTCTTTTGTTTGCGGTTTCTCTGTCCTCAGCCCGTTTTGTAGTTCACCAACTATGAACTGTGAAATCAAACGACTACAAATAGGATTTTGTGAAACCATATAAAACTGAATTTGAAAAAGAATATTTTAAATACTGAATTAAAAAATGGTTCGACCAGGGAATGACCAGATTGTCAAAAATATTCTTAGTTATTAAAAAACTTGTCTGTGAGCCCCAGGGATGGATAATTCTGCTGACAGACAGCTATGGCATGAGGGTAAGATGCTATGTGCTAAAATAAATGAGAAGACAATCCATTTCCATAGCCATGTTCATTACTTTCTTCAACTTCAAGGGAGTCAAAAATAAATAAATATATTAGAACAGAGAGGGGGGGGGGGGGGGGGGGAGAGAGAAAGGAAGTCTTTGGTGAGCTGGACTGAAACGGCGGCAGAGAGAGGGAGCGAGGGAGTGGGCAGTTCGAGAGCTGAAGTGCCCTTCCCTGTCAGAAAGAAGGATATCTCTCATCACCCCATCTTGTCAAGGAGCTATTACCAGAAAGGATTTGTTGGGGGATTTGAAAGTTGGGGAAATGTGTTTTTCTTCTCTCCCTCTTTCTCTCTCCCCCCCTCCTCAGTAGGAGTGGGGGTGGGGAGGGAATACAGTGGGAATGCTCTATTTAAGTGCAGTGTTAACGGGAATAGTGGGACACTGACCACTGTAGTCCTGAAAGGTAGAGCTGGTTGATATGTATAGAGAACTCTATTGTGGTGGTAGGGTTGGCCGATATGTATGGATTGGATTAGGTGCCACCTGGAAATGCAAACACGCCCTTCTAATGAGGGGGAAAAACAGTCGCCACAACATGTTGTTTCACAGCGCGCAGCACGCCACAGCCGTGACACGTGGAAATGCAGTGCGCAGAAGCGATTGCTTGTCACTGTGTGGTGTGAAGAGAACGTGCCACAACGAAAAGCAAAATCATCAGTTCATTGATCGGCATCTTGTTCAACTACCATCCAGAAAAACAATGAGAAGGGATTACATTACACACAATTTAATTATGAAATCGTGCCATATCACTCCAAAATGAAATAGGCATCTTTGCTATTCTCTGTCGGCTCTTTTTCTAGAAATACATGCTGAAATCGTGCAACCAGGAAATCTAATCACGTCCAATCACAGGCCTCTAGCAAATAGAGAGCATGGTTGAGGTCACCAAGCGCGTATCCATGGGGAGAAATAAACTCTGGTCACCTTAGTATCAGTAATACATCCCCTTAAAGCAGTGGTTCTCAGTGGTGCTACAGATCAGGGGTAAAAAATGATCTCCCGTTCATCGCGTCCATTCGCGCCCCACACTTTGAGAAACGCTGCCTTACAGTGACTTAACCCTAATTTTTGTAATGTTTTGTTATATAATTGTTCATGCTAAAAAGTCTTTGTGTGGTCCATATCTTATACAGTCCATAAGGAAACAAAATCCACTCCAGAGATACGAACCAAAAATCATATCTCTGTATTTTTAGGATGAATGGCAAATGTGATAATGTGATATATATACATATATATATCATCATTTTCTACAAAGTGGGCTAAATGTTAAGTTGTAAGTTGATTTCCTTACATGTTTGAAAATATACAGCTGCAAAAATAGGTAAATTAATACATTAAATTAAATATTCTCTATTTTAGAATACTCCTTCAGTGGTTTTTGAACAACTACGACAGACTGATTAACATGACATGTTTCCCTCCCTCTGGACCCCAGTAAAGTTCTAGAACACTGCTGCTGTTGATTCCTTGGCATTCTGAGAAGACCAAGGGAATATTGAAATACATAAATTAATTAAGGATATAATTAATTAAGGATATCTAAGATTGAGCTAAAAAGCGAAGCAGTCTGGTGTGAACGCACAGTTAGCTAATTAGACCTGATCTTTTTTAGGTATATTTTAACAAACATGTTATAACTCACCTTATTGTCCGTGCCATCTGGCAGGGAAGATGTTCAATTTCCAATTGCGACTGAGTGCACATCATCAGAGCCTCTTCTTGACTGGACCACTGTGGTCGCTTCCGTGCAGATATTTTGGAGATAGTTGAAGTTATGACAGAGACGGCTATAGTAAAGAACCTATACTGTTTTGGGGCAGTAAATACGCAGCAGGAAATGTTATCAAAATATATTGTAGCGTGTTTGGCTAGTGAAGCTTCCAGGCATACTGCGGAGGGAGAGACTCTGGATATCTCCCAGCATGCCATGCAAGCAGAAGACTGTAATTTATAGTGTGGTTCATGTCTCTCTTTTGTGTCTGAGGTTAGCATCTGTGACTGATTTCATCTGTGTGCCGTACTGTTTAAGTTCTGTGTGAGTTCCCTGTGTTAGCTTAACGTTATCTGCCCACTGTCACTATGTCATTAAGAAGTAAGACTTATGCTAGATTTATAGTCCTCCTGTTATCCAATTGCAGACGTAGCTGACCTCATACTGTTAGCTTGTTATCTAAACACGCACCGTTAACACCAAACAGAACCTCCACTAACTGTTAACACCAAACTGGTATGTTGACTGACAAAGGTAACAGCAGTACTATGTAAAACTGTACAGTTATATATATATATATATATATATATATATATATACATATTTACTGTCTACTCACTTTATTGACAGGGGACTAAAGTAATCTTTAGGTGTATAAATAAAAGTCCTGATTAGCGGCTGTCAGCGGCCGTTATAGTGAAATACAGAGCCGACACCCGTCTCTGGCCCCTATGCCTATGGGGTCTAAAGGGACCTCTGCAGACGCAGAGTGGGGACAGGATTGTGTGAGGGGTGTGAGAGAGGAGATGCAGACGCAGAGTGGGGACAGGGTTGTGTGAGGGGTGTGAGGGAGGAGAGGCAGACACAGAGGGTTGCGTGAGGGTTGTGTGAGAGAGGAGATGCAGACGCAGAGTGGGGACAGGGTTGTGTGAGGGATGTGAGAGAGGAGAGGCAGAGGAAGATGTGGGGACAGGGTTGTGTGAGGGTTGTGTGAGGGGAGAGGCAAACAATGGCACGGCTTTACGGAAGAGACAGGTGTTGTGACGCAACATCAATCCATATTGATATAAACGGCATTGCCTCATCCTGTATCTCGTTTGAAAATATATCGATATACCTTAAAAATATACATCAGGCAACGGTATCTAGAGGAAAGCCGTCTGGTGTTTGAAAACCTCATTATGTCAGGCTGTGTGCCGGGATGGTTTTGATCCTAACCTCTGAGTTCAATTCAATCAGGGGAAATTGTCAGGACATGTCCAAAATGGCTGACTTTTTTTGTTTCCAATGGGACATTCGCCAATGGTCCACTTGTTAAGAAAAGACACTTCCCTATCAATCGTTTTACTGGTATATGTGTTGCCATCTGTGCCATTTCTAAAAGTGCTTTCCACACAAAGGTCAGCAGAGGTTGTTAGTGTGACTGTTATTTTCAATCTACTACAGCATAAGAGAAATATATTGTTTTGATTTTCACTATTCTATTCATTGCAGTGAAGCCAATCGAGATGAATTTAAAGCTATTTGATGAATTTGAACGGCAGCAATGTAGTGTCTCACTGGTTAAGATGCTGTAAATGGCTATCAGACATCTGAACGAGATCTAATTGGAAATGGATTAAGGTCTCTAACGGGTGAATCTCCAACTTATCTCCCAAGTGATTAGTGGCTGCAGAAATCAACATCAGCAAAATAAACAAACGAACAAAAGAAACATGTCATGATTACAGCAATCTTCTGCACAATCCTCGGGCCCTGCCTTCACTTCATGGAAGCGTGCGCGCACATACACACTTACTCGTGCTTACTGATGCACTACACACACACACACACACACACACACACACACACAACCACACACACACACACACACACACACACTCCATGGAGCAGCTGAGGAAGTAAGCACTGGATAGGGCATAGACTGCAGCATACTGTGTGTGTGTGTGTGTGTGTGTGTGTGTGTGTGTGTGTGTGGAGTTATGAGCTGCCGTAAAAACTAATTAATAGTTGTGGCTGAGACTCAGGCCCTGACCATATTTCACTGACTGTCCTCCTTGCTTTTGGAAAATCCTGCCCAGGTGATGAGAGAGAGATAGAGAGAGAGAGTTTTGGCTGACAGCAGACCATTTTCGGCTCCTCTGCGCCCTGGGAGAAGGTGTTTTCAATTCAATTCAATTTGATTTCTATAGCAATATAGCTATTTTATTTTTCTTTAGCATCAAAAACAATTGAAATTGTCTCAAGGAGCTTTACAGAACCCAGAGTGTGAATCCCCAAGAGCAAGCATTAAGGCAACGGTGGCAAGGAAAAACTCCCTTTTAACAGGAAGAAACCTTGAGCAGAACCCAGCTCATGTAGGGGGACCCATCTGCTTGGGGCTGGCTGGGTAACAGGTGGGGGGCAGCAGGAAAGGGAAGGGAGAAGAGGAGAGAATCAAAAGCAAGCAGATTAATTCATACACGCATCATGATAAAACATATTAGCATACATACGGCATACATACATGATATATACAAGATATACAAAGTATTGGTTGTCGAACAGCTTAGTGGGTATACAGTGTTCTCATAAGGTTAATATTAGAAGGGTAAGCAGAGCAATGAAGCAGAAAATAAGCAGATTTATATTACGTGTGAATAGGCTGACATGCAATATGGATGTAAGATGTATCCTAGGCAGAGTGGACATTTTGCATAACAGTTTGATGGGAATGGACATGTATTGTAAGAAGAGGGTTTCTGCAGGTAGATCTGGTCCGAAACTGCAGCAGCAGCATCCCACAGTGGAGATAGAAGAGAGACACAGTGAATGGACAGACCTAAGGTGCCTTATATGCGTATATGAAATTAGAGGTTATGGTGATGAGGAACAATGTTATCACAGCCATCAGCATTTGCAGGCCCTCCTACTAAATGGGAGAGAACAGAGATTGAGAAACATCAATTTCATTATACTAAGGCATCCCATAGGCTAGCCAGGGTGGTGGTGGTGGTGGGCTACTTTTGACAGGGAGACAGTGGAGAGGTAAGTACAGGTGAGATATGTTAATATATTTTAGATCTAGTAAGCGTGTGAGCAGCAGTGTTCTGGATCGGTTAGAGGCTCTTTAGTGAGCTGTTGACTGTGGTGCTCTCCTGTCTGGAGGTAGCAAGTGGCAGAGTAATACATGTGTGGATTCGTTTTGCGTTCGTTTGGATTGCATTGCATTGGATTGGATTCGTTTTGCATTCGTTTGGATTGCATTGCATTGGATTGGATTCCTTTTGTGTTCGTTTGGATTACATTGCATTGGATTGGATTCGTTTTTGTTTCTGCATCTTTATTGGAATAATTATTGGAACACTATTGTGTACATAAAAAAATTATTTCTTTCAGACCTGTTTCATGTGATGAGTCGAATGAGAGGTCTTGGTCGATCGTTATACCAAGAGCTTTGACACTTGTGTTGGATGTTGGTGAGATGCCATTGAGTGTGAGTAGATAGCTGGATGGTGTCATTCACAAATGTTTAGAGCCCACATTCACAACCTTAGTTTTATCTGTGTTAAAGAACAAGAAACTGTTCGTCATCCATGCTTTGGTATCTTTCAGGCAAGGTTCTATCTTAGGTAGTTGTATAATTTCGTCAGGTTTCATGGATAGGTATAGCTGTGGTGTAATCAGCATAGCAATGGAAGTTAATGTCATGCTTCCTTATTACAGCACCTAAGGGTAGCATGTGCAAAGAGAAGACCAGTGGTCCAGGCACTGAGCTTTAGGGAACTCCACAACATCCTTTAGTATGACTCATTGTGGACGTGTCCATACTGAAGATGGTGAGAAAGGTAAGACCTAAGCCAGGATAGCCTTTGATACTAACATGGTGTTCAAGTGTCTGTAGTAAAATATGATGATCTATAGCGTTGAAGGCGGTGTGGAGGTCTAGAGGAACCATTATCAGTGCCAGTGTTGTCACATCAGAAGAAGTGTATTCCACAGGTGTATTAAGGCTGTTTTCGCCTGGTTGAGTGTTTAGTATGATTGTGTCTGTAGTAAAATATGATAATCTATAGTGTTGAAAGCGGTGCTGAGGTCTAGAGGAACCATTATCAGTGCTCTATAGTGTTGAAGGCGGTGCGGAGGTCTAGAGGAACCATTACAAGTGCCAGGTGTGTCCCCTGATCCAAGACAGCTCAAAACACTTCTGCCCAGGGATGGGGGTTCATGTCACGAGAACAAACAAACATGGAAACACATATAAATAAACTCTACTAGCTCTACTTAGTACTAAATCTACTTTGCTGTGGTGGAAAATGATGTGAAGGTAAGCAGCAACAATTAACTAACACTATCATCTTAGGTCAGCAGTAATTAACAAACACTATTATCTTATTTTTTCCACTCCACTCATCTATTTAGAAAACCTCAAGACCAAACTGTTCTGTTCCCACTTACCCCTTAAGATACGATTCAGTCAAAAGAACCTCTTAAATAACGTACATCCTGTGTTTATCCTAGTCTCCATCGCCTGACTCTCAAAGCCATCGTTCGCCATCAGTTGACGTCATCAGCTAGTGTAGAGTCTTTATAAGCCTAACCAGACACTATTCATTCTGCTGAATGCAAACCCTCCTATTATCCTCAAGTGGCTGACTTGTTGGTGATTATAATAGAACAAAATAACTGTACAGGTCAAGAACATCGTCCCACATCTAATGTCTCATTCTTGTTTTTGTGTGTATGTGTGAGTGTGTGTGTGTGTGTGTGTAGGTGTGTATGTGGCAAGCACACCCAATATATTTGCAATGCTATAATAAAACTGCTGTCAGATTGAGAAGTCTACACTTGTGTCTACAAAAGTAAAAACTGCTGGAATGAAATGGTGACAAAATAGTGTCTGGCAAACTAGAGCACCTACCTCACCTTACCCTGTGTAAAAATGGTGTCGACTAGCATTCAGCTACTCACTCAGCACACAGCATCACAAACATTTTCCCCAGCAGAAGAACAGGAAAAAAACTCATTGTCCATTTATTAGCTCTTTATCCGTATCAATTGAAATGTAGCCACAAACATCTGTAAAGACAGCATCATCTACAGAGTGTATAAGCATTGGCATCTAACCATTGAACTCGAGCCGGCTATCCCCCCCCCCCCCCCCCATCACAGTACACAACCTGATTGTAAGCTTAAGGTAATGGAGTAATGCACTTAATGCTCAACTGGTAACAAGGTGCACAGACAACAGAGGCCCTTAGCGATGGCTATGTGGTAAATCTTAATCGGTAATTTATTTGTTGGCAAACAAGTTTCACCGTTACAACAAATATTAGTTATGAGGTCAATCAACCTGAAAACCAACAGGAGAACAGAAATGAATAAATAAAATCAAAGATAGTTTAAAAAAAAAGAAAAGGAAAAAAAAAGAAGGAAAAAAAAAATCACCACTGCTGTTCTGCATCTTCCTGAAAATTAAACATATTGCAATTCAATTTTTCTTTTTCTTTTTTTGTTTATTTTCTTAACAAATAAATAAATACCTTTTCCCTACTGGGAAGAGAAAAGCGAGACATGTCCAGCCAGTCGTCTCATTTCAGGCATTTAAGACGTGAAACTTTGCCTTCTGTGTTATTTCATCGGCGCTAATCTCGGCGCTAACCAGTGTAGTAGATCACCTTGATCACCACCAGCTTCTCTGAATCGCATTAAATCACTTTCATCAAATCTGGTCTTCAAACTTTTAACCCCATTGGATCTTATTTTTAAAAAAATCATTTCATCATTTAACAGTAAGCTAAAACCACATCCCTTTCTCAATCGAACAAGTTTTATCTACACACAGGAAAATAAATCAAATGAAAAACAAATCAACGGTAAAGCAGTTTGCAAAATGATTGAAACAATCAGTGATTATAATACTGAAAATGATAATCGCTAAATAAGCTACGAGTTTGTTTCCAAGGTGTTTCGGTTTCTGTTGCTTAAGTCATTGCTAGTAAACTGTGAAAGGTAGAATCGAAAGGGGGGGTATCAAAAGAAAAAAAAAGTGAAAGAAAGGAACAATGCTCATAGTGCTTACCTACAAGACCATCACAACAGAAAGGGACAAAAATTAGCATCTTTTCACAACATTTACAGGGACAAAGATCTCTGGTGGACCAAAAAAGCATACTATGTGCAATGCTAATTTCTGTACATTTACATAGAAATATCTTATAATTCTCTGGTATTAGTTTTTTTTCCCTCTTTTAATAATTGTTATTAATACAGCAAAAAAGAAAAAAAACAACAAAAAATATGCTCTACAGCATATGTTGATAAAGATGTCCACTGCGAAATTGTTCAAAGTTTGTGTGTTTTTTTGTTTTGTTTTTTTGTCATTTTTGCTTGATTTGCACGGACACTGCAGCAAAATGTGCTGTGTTTCACCAGATAGGAAGAAAAGAAACGTTTTTTTTTAAAAAGCAAATATGGTTACAGAAGGATAATAAAATAGTCTTTTTGACATGTTTGTTTGCTTGTTTGTTTGTTTGTTTGATTTGATTGTTGTTGTTGTTTACTCTACACACTCGGCAAGTTGCGTAAATGTTTTCAGATGGTTTGCAATTCTTTTGGGACGTTCAGTTACAAGATGCTGTTTGAACTTCCGACCTGGTCAGGTACAGTTTTTTGCAAGAACGAAGAGGAGACAAGTTAGTCCAATCAAACTTTTTGTTTCCTCCCTAGTAAAATGCACATCGATGAGTTATTTCGTCACCGTCAGAACAGAAATTTCGCCGTGACTTTTTTCTCATGTGGCGTCCGTGTTTTTTTGTGTGTGTATGTTTTTGTCGTTGTTGCTGTTATACCTGAAACGTACACAAAAATAGGGAGAAAAAAAAAAAGAAGAAAAACAGACCGAAGAGATCATCTACGACAGCCGACGACTGACCATGAAGAAGTAGAAGAGTTGGAGCCGAGGTGGGTAAAAAGGTAAGGGACGCTGAGGGTCAGGGGGCATCAGGTGGGTTTGGGCATATTTTTGTCAGATGATCACCTCCTATAGGCTGGTGACTAGGTGGGAAGCCTCCGGGGGCGGGTCCTCCGGGGAGGTATCCTCCTTATTGGGCGACACGATGAACCCATCACTGCTGCCCCGCCCCAGCTGGTAGTAAGAGCTGAGCTGGTGCAGGTGGTTCCGGGAGCCGAGGTTGGGCATGCTCTTGTAGTAGACGTCGTCGATCCCCTCGCCACCACCGCAGCCCTTCCCGGGCGTGTCATTCAGCGGCACCTTCACCGTCTCGCCGTCGGGCAGCTCGGGCATGCTGGTGTACAGCGAGTCCCTCTGAGGTGACGGGGTGTCGGTCTGCGTCGGCTCCCCTCCCAACAGCGGGAAGAAGCTCTCGCTATTTTCCTGGGGCAGCCGGCGGCCGGAGCAGGAGCCGGAGGCGGACGAGAAAGGGTGCGGGTGGTGGTGGTGTTGGTGATGGAGCTGCTGCTGCTGCTGCTGCTGGAGATGGAGGTGGTGCAGGGTGTGGTTGTCGGTGGGCGTGACGCGGGGCGGCAGCAGGGGCGCGTGCGACTCCTCCCGGATCAGCTCCAGGCCGCCGGTGCCGTCGTCGTGGTTGTATGCCGCCGAGTCGCCCACGTCCAGGCTGCCGCCCAGCCCCAGGCCGCCCAGGCCGCCCAGGCCGCCCAACCCCAGCGTGTCCTTGCCCCCGTTGCTGACGTTGTTCACCAGCTTGTTCATGATGTTGCGGCCGTGCTCCGACCCGGAGCCAGGCCGCTCGTGGGTGTGGGTGTGGTTGTGGTTGTTCAGGTAGGTGGGGATGTAGTTGGACGTGAGCTCCTTGAGGATCTTCTTCTCCAGGGTGGTCTCCTTGTGGCCGCCGTAGCCGCGGTCGATGATCTGCACGCAGTCGCTCATGTACTCCGCGCTGGCTAGGCTGTAGCTGTTGCCGTGGTTACCATTCAGCGGTAGAGTATCCATAACACTTGTATCCCGGGCATTGTTCAGGAGACCCTCTGTGGAATGACAAGAGAAGATGGAGAGGCAGGGAGGGAAGGAGGGAGGGAGGGAGGAGAGGAGGGGGACACAGAAGAAGAGTTTATCTCTGAGACAGATCAGAGGGATGCACTTGTGTCTGCCAGCTAATTAAAATTGGCTTAACGAGACCCTCATTAGTAACAATTAAGCCAACAATGCATCAAAAAAGGCACTCTCTCTTTCTCTCCTCTCTTGAGGGTTTCTGTTTTACAGCTGTATGTCGCCTGTTAGGACAAAATACAGCAATTTTCCTCAAATGTGAGGTTGCTGCTACAAATTTGCCTCGGCACACTTACCTGTGCAACACACATAATGAGTGTGAGCTCAAGAAGGTCAAAGAGCATGCAGTGCAATGCAATACAAAAAAAACACTCAAAACTAAAAAAAACCTAAAAAGAAACATGAGAATGAATATAGAACGCCCAATTAACAATGCAATGTATGTCATGCACATGAAATAGACAACATGAACAAGTTCATATGCACGCTATATATGAACCCAACTGCATGCAGAAGAGAAGCCGCAATACTGACACATGCAACTGGCATATACACACACACACACACACACACACACGCACACATACATAACAACACCAATGTTTCAGCTAAATGTGCATACCAAGGTAAAGGAACTGAAGGCCCCAGTCATGTTAGCCCCTATTTATTTGTACAAGTGTTTGGAGCAAATTAAAGTTGAATTTGGCAGTCCAGAATGGAGAAAATGGTCAATTGGAGTACTGTTTCACAAGGGGGTATACATATGTGTGCCAGAAAAATGACTGATATATTTGGGATAGTGACACTAACAAGGACAGACTTTCTGTTCTCGCTCATGCAGAGGAAGTGTGCCGATCAGAGCACCTACTTTCCTCACGCTCTCTGAAGCAGTGCAGACTCCAATGAGGGGGTGATGCATATTCCCTTGACAACATATGATCGTCCTCACCCATCAAAGGTTATTGTTGCGGCGAAGGCACAATTATTTTGGTATTATGCCGCAATACGGCCCAACAAATTGAATGTGCTTCATCAAGAACACCTCCACATTGCAATTATCCTTTGAAAATGTGATAGCACAAAGCTAAATGCCAACTTTGAATTCATTTGCAAAAGAAGGAGGACAGGCAATTTAGGAATTCTTCAGAAAAATAACGTGAAATTTCAAGGGCTTTCGGGATAGTACTTCTGCACAAAGTTAAATATAATCAAGGTCATTTGAACTGATTTTTTTCAATTGTCTTGAACCTTAAACCTTCCAATTTAGTTTCTTGAGATGTGACATTTCACAAAAAAAAGATTTTCTCGTTTCTCTCAAAAGGTTTAAATTTCTCATCTTTCCTTTTGAAAGTGACTGAATAAATGATAATGGTATTAAAACCCAACTGATGGAATTAAATGATTTGATGGCATTTACTAAACTGGACTGTAAGGGTTTTCAGATTAAAAATTTGGATATAGACCTCTAACTGTCATCTTTGAAAAAGGACTGTATGATTTCTGTTTTTTGTTTGTTTGTTTGTTTGTTTTTCCCCTTAGATTAGTATCAGCACAGAGTGAAAGAAAGCGGAGGTCATTTACATTTGGTAAGCAATGTTTAGTTTGACTCCCATACTTGTCTCTCTGTAGGGCTCTATAAGGCACAGCATGGGAAGAGAAGAGAAGAGAAGGACAAAAAGGGAAAAAAAAGAAAGAAAGAGAAAAAGAAGAAGAAGAAAAACACAGAGAGAGAGAGAGAGAGAGAAAGAGTGGTAAGCACACAGTGACAGGTTGCGGAACACATGTTCACAGATTAATGAGACGCCCGGAGACAGACTCCAGAGTGACCCTCCTGCGTTACCATGACTACGCTCTCTGTCCACACACATGTCGGTCACACATTTGGTTTCCTACTTGGCAAAAAAAAACAATAGTCACGCGACCGGCTAACGCTAACGATAACGCTAACGATAATCAAAACTGCATACACACACATGAGGAGGGCTACACATTCTGGGACAATTCTTCTGAGGAATTTACAAGACAAAGGAGGTCTGGCATATGCGACATCTGAAATAAGACGTAGACACTGACATGTAACAAAAACACGCAGGAGAAAGATGCTTTATTATGAACTCCAAGCAGCATAGAAGCCAATATTTGTACTGATAGTGTAATTGGCCTCCAAGTCCAGACATAAACATTCATAAATATGGTTTTCATTGATTGACACCAGGCAGCAAACACCACAAAGGATGAACTGGTATAGATGTTGATGTTGATGTCGTATGTGTTATGTCTTGACTTGTGGCCATAATGCAACTGAAGCAAGAGTGACAATGGAGGGCTGAAGAAATGGCTTTTTGTTTCGTTTTAACCAGCCAGTGCCTCAATCATTCAAGAACAATAAACAAACAAACAAAACCAACATAGAAAGCAAGCAAATGCCGACCAAGCGCCCCAATCTCAGGACATGACAGACACGGAGAAGCAGAAGAGAGTGCTTTCGCACCTTGTGCGTTGTACATGCTGACCGACGCGTTGTTGTTATAGATGGCCGACTCCCCAAGCAATGTGTTATAGGGATTGTTAGTGCCATGGGGCCGCAGCAGTGCATTAGTTATAAGATGGTTAGCCATGGCACCTGGAGGCAGCCACACACACACACACACACACACACACACACACACACACGCGCACACACACACACATACACACAGAGACAGACATAGAGACAGAGACAGAGAGAGAAGAACACACAAAGAAAATCATTCAGGCAGATGCAAGCTGCAGGAGGAGGACAGCAGTAAACATCGTCAGACATTTTCAGCAGCAACGTTCGCCATTAGTCAAGAGCAAGAAAAAAAGATAAGTAGATAGATAGACATATAGATAGACTAATAGACAGATAGATAGATAGACAGACAGCGAGGGAAAGAGAGAGAGAGAGAGAGAGAAAGATAGAGAGAAAGAGAGAGAGAGAGAGACATGTGCAGATGGAACATCTAGCTATGCAGGTGAGAGGAGAGCAAACAGCGAGGAGGATCAGGAACAGAAGCAAGCCTTGGCTCGGCCTGACACCGAACACATGCATGGCAAGGACGTGACGTGACACCACGCAGGGTTTCGGGGGTGGGGGTTGGGGGGGGAGGGTGTCCTGTCATGTAGCATCACGGCCCGCTGCCACAGCTCGTTCCGTCCTGGTGTTTCATGGTTCGACAGGCTGCTGGATGGGAAACGAGTCGTCGGCGCGGCCTTGTCCTATTGTTTACCTCTCCGCTTCAGTGTGCACGGTGCCACCGGCGGGTGCAGAGGCAAACCGACTTTGCCGTGGTTGCCAAGACGCGCAGGTGTCAATGCTAAGTATAAACAGAGTCGGGAGATAGTGCCTTCTGTTTACGCGCAAATGCTTGGGAGGTCGGGGCTGCAGACGAGAGGACAAAAACGTCTTCTGGGAATTGTGGCAGGTGAAATGAAGACGCAGGCTATACAGAGATGCTTTTAGAGCTATGATTCGTTGTTGTTTTATTGTTATTTTTTAGTAATTAAACCCAGAAAAAACAGGGAATGCCAAGGCTCGCTCTTGGCTTGAGTTTGTTTATTAGAATGTGTGTGTGAATGTTGTATGCTAGTGGGTGTGTGCAAAAATGAACGTGTTTTCTGTGTGCAAGTAAAATTTGCTTTATCCATCAAGGATGGTTAGATGGTTTTATGCTGGTCCACAAATTTGTCAGATTACTCTTTAAAAAGAAAAGGCGTGTTTTGTATCGGACAGAGGTGGCTTTTAGAAGAGTTTCAATAGACATCTAACAGATATTGTTATTTATCAATAACTGATTATTATTATTATAAGACTCAGAGTGGCTTCCACTGAGACATTTGGGCCAGTTGGTGTGGGAACTTTATGGCTGCACTCTGACTATTGTCTGTTTTTTACAAAAGAGGTTTGTGAGGCCTGTGGGGTTTGCCTCAACAAGGCAATGACACTGTGTGTGTGTGTGTGTGTGTTCCTGTGTGTGTATTTGTGTGTGTGTGTGTGTGTGTGTGTGTGTTTGTGTGTGTGTGCCTGTGTGTGTGTGTTTGTACGAGTGAGTCTCTGTGTGTGTGTGTGTGTGTGTGTGTGTGTGTGTGTGTGTGTACGCGCGCAAGTGTGTGAGAGAGAGAGAGAGAGATGTGTAAGTGAGAGAACAAAATGGGAAGCTCTGGTATCCGATATGTCCAATTTCCAGCCCTGCGTGCTACTTCCCGGTCCAGCCGAGCTGTCTAATGACCGCCACAGACACCCGCTCAGACCAGCAGAGGCTTCAGAGCCAGTCCTCCATGACCAAAACTACTCTCCTTGGCCCCCTAACACTAGAGAGAGTAGGCACTGAGCTGGGGTGTGAGAGAGGAGAGTGTGTGTGTGTGTGTGTGTGTGTGTGTGTGTGAGCTGGGGTGTGAGAGAGGAGAGGAGAGTGGAGAGTCAGGAAACATGAGGAGAGAGAGAGCAGAGGTGGGCGTGATGAGGTATAAAGCTTGAGCATCTCTCACTTAATGACTGTGAAGTAGCAATTAAGACTTTTGCTATTTGTGTATTAGGTATTACAGAGAAAACTGGCATGGCAATGTTTGTAATAAGTATTTTATCAGGGAATGAAACTACCATTTAATTTGTGTGTGTGTGTGTGTGTGTGTTTTTTTTTTTATTTCTCATGTAATTGCACCTGGAGAAGGAGGAGTTGAGAACCATTATGAACATCATGTGTAAAGCAAGATGCTTTAAATTAGGTGATCACTGTTTATTGCTTTGTGTGCGTGTGTGTGTGTGTGTGTGTGTGCGTGTGTAATGCCAGATGGAGTAAATATCTTTGGAAGACATCTTTCATCCAAGCTGGGGATGTGCAATTAGCATTAGCCACTGTACTGTCCTTCTCCTCTGCTCCAAATCTGTCAAATTTAAAGAGGAAAAAAAGAGACAGAAAAGCAGCTACCAGATGAACAAGAGCAAAGGTTTGGTCTCTCTCTCCCTCTCTCTCTCCCTCTCTCTCTCTCTCTCTCTCACTCTCTCTCTCTCACTCTCTCTCTCACTCTCTCTCTCACTCTCTCTCTCTCTCTCTATTTCTCTATTTCTCTCAAAAACACTACTCCTCATCTCTCTGTTCATCTGTATCCATCTCCTCGTGTTGTGAAGTCTTCCCACCTCTGTCACAAACGATTAGCCAAAGTGAGCAGAAGCACTCGGCACATGCAACTAGGGGCGCAGTTCACACACACGCCACTAGGAGCGCAGTTCACACGCCGCAGCAGTGGCCTGCTATACCGACCCGCTGCTTACAGTTAAGATATTCCTGTCATTCTTTGATCTGAGACAATGGCAGCTCAAAGACTACGCAGTTGTTCCTTGCCAACAAGGGTCTCTCAAGGAGGTGGAACTTAAAAAAATATATATTATATCATGACAAAATCCTTTAAAGTCATGAAGTGTTTCATTCTTGACGGGTATGATATTGTACATTTGCCAGTGTCGTGTTAACCCTCGTTTCCAAGACTAATATAATCCAGAAGCAGCTCCTAGCTGCAGTGAGTCCAAACGAGGGGCTTCGTTCCTGTTTAGCCGTCTTGCGTCATTGTTTACGCGTCTAATTTCATCAAGCAGACATCTGACACAGTGTTTTTGCACCGGATAGGATCTGAGTGTGTTCCTCCGTGATTAATTCAGCTCCAATAGCTAACCGATGTGCCTTGACCTACCCGAATTAAACACTCTCTTCCATAATTCCCAATAATTCTGTGTTTGATGTTGATATTAATATGGATGCATGTATTAATTACGGTATTGTCTTTTTTTCTCCTGCTCAGCTTTGCTCGTGGATAATCAGTATGTTATTTTTTCTCATGTTGTTGATTTTAGCCAACTAATTACACACCTCCGAAAATATCAGAGCCGCTTTTGAAATGTTAAACAGTTTCTTCTGAAAAACACCTAGAGTCTTCAGTTAACGCTGTCTGTTTGGGAGGAGGAGAAGAAAAAAAAAGAAAACTTGGCAGGCCTCCAAAGCTGGGATATGCTGATTTTGTTGTAATAATCGCGTATGCGGAGATAAATGAAACATGCTGCGCTATCGGATGCGGATGATTGTGGGATTTCTTTCCTTCAGGAGAGACGGGTGGGACTCTGATTTTGCTCCTGCTGCAGCCTTAGATGCCGCCGTCGGAGTTGAAAAGGGCAGAGGGGCTGGGGGCTGGGGGGCTGAGGACACCAGATTGAGTGCTTAGAAAATTCCACTAACTGGTTTTTGGAGGTTGTCTCCCTCTCGCCAAATGATGGGCTTTATGTGAACACGTTCATCTCCTGGGACTCCTAGTTCTTTAAGGACGCCGAGAAGAGGCATCAAAGGAACATAAGGGCACACTTCTATCAGCCTGCCTCTGGCACAGTTGATTACAAGGTTGAGAGTGTCCTCTTCAGAGTGTCCTCTTGCCCGCTTTTGTCCGGGATAAAAGACCCATCGGAAGTGTTCACTACGGCCACATTGAAGACAAACCAGAGGGGCCATCAGGGCCAAATCAGAGCCAGATCAGGGCCAGATGAGGGCCGGATCAGAGCCAGGTCAGGACTGGACCTCAGCCAGAGAATGAGTGGCTCTGGCCCCAATCAGGCCGTCAGCGCCAGCCGCTATCGGGCCGTCACATCTCCTCTCACTCTCATCACCCTTAATGTTCCCCATTCATTTTCTTCCTTTTTTTCCTTTTTCCCCCCTTTCTCTTAAATGTGACAGCTCTCGCTGAGCGGAGTGAAAGATGGGCTGTCGACGAGCGAACTCCAACTGGTAAGTCCCCTGCATTTATTTCTTCATTATTTATTTCTTTTCTTTTTTTTTGTGTAAAAAAAAAAAAAAAAACCTGTCGTACGTTTCGCCGGACGGCTTCGCTGAGTGCCTAATTATTGAGATCCCCGACACTTCCTTGGGCGCCGTGGCGTCAATCCGTCATTGTAACGGTGCATTAATGTCGGCCTTGAGCCCGGGCGCGGGGCAGATTTACAGAGTGGAGAGGATCTCGCCAACGGCTCAACCTGCCACTGACGAGCCTCTCGTGTCACCGCTACATGAATAGGAAACAGCGAGGGAGGGAAAGAGGTGTCACTACGGCCCTAAATGACACTGAAGAGCAGGCTAAGGTGCATCAGGGGTGGGGGAAAACACACACTAAAATCCATTCATTGTCCCTCAGAAGGAATTAGGCAAAAATACAGACACTGTATCGAAGGTTTTTCTCTCATTCGAGGTCTTTGTAAAGCCTTTTACTCCACAAATGCAATTCGGGATACTTGGTGTTGATAGCACTTTCTGGCTTTGAGAAATCAGTGTGGAATGTGAATAAGCCAATAGAGGGTCATGGTTTGGTATGGTGAGATTGAATGGTGGTCAGTTGTGAATGTTAGCA
>NC_045169.1:20135579-20190579 GCF_900700415.2 Clupea harengus
GATATGCTAAGTTTAATAATAGCATGACATTAACATGACAACGCGAATGTAGCCGATAACAAACGCATGCCACTATTTAACCCCGTTACGATACTGTATATATATATATATATAGCCACTGTATTCATGAAGGAGTTACCTTCTTCTGCAGGACGCAGTGGAAGATGAAGATGAACATGCCCTGGAGGGAGTTGAAGATGGTGAAGAGGTAGGCCATGATGACGGTGCTCTCGTTGACGTACATCAGACCAAAGGCCCAGGTCAGGCCCAGCAGACACAGGAGAGCGATCGCCCCGATCACCCACGATCTGAGATGGGGAGAGAAAAGGTCACGGGGTCAAGCAGTGTATCTCATGACGTGTGTGTGTGTGTGTGTGTCAAGAGGAAAAACACCAACATTCTTCTGGATGACTCTAAACTGAGTCGATTGTGTGAAAATGGAGGGTCATATGCAAAGTGTGTGTGTGTGTGTGTGTGTGTGTATGTGTGTATGTGTGTGTTTGTGAGTGTGAGGGGCGTTGTAAGAGCAAAGAATAAAATCCTTGACTTGTCAAAAGAAGGATGAAAATCTTCAACTGTAGCATGGTGTCAAATCAACTATAAAAGCAACTATGTGTCTTACGATGGAAATTGATTGGGAAGTACTATAACTAAGAATCCAATGCGTTTCAGGGGAGAATTTAATGACTAGTCTCAGAACAACCAAGCATATTCACTCGCTTTTGAATCTCTGTATATGAAAATATGGAGAAATAACATGTCAAAAATAAATGGCAAAACAAGAGGAACAGAATCGAAGCAATTAAGAACATCCTCACCGGGAGGTGAGATTAGGTCACGTGCGTGTCTATGTGTGTGTGTGTGGGTGTTTGTAACCTTTTGCTTAATTGCAAGGGAAAGGATCTTGCCAAAGGGCTACAAGATCTGGTCTGCTGAAAGGATACCCATGTGAATCTTATGAGCGTTCACCTGGAGGCTCTTCTCATAAATTGGATCTGAGATGCACACAAATGCCACAGTAAGCCAGCTAATTGCTAACTAAGAACATTCCAGAAATGGGTTCACTGTCCTGAACAGGTTAGCAGCAAGCGCATCAAATGGACACGTCGTTTGAAAAAAAAAAAAAAAAATGCACAGCTATCGCTTAGAGGACGTAGACCGGCGTGGCTCTGAATGTTAACTGCGGACTCGGTAGAGAGAAGAGGAAGAGCACGGTGGAGGAAGAGGAAGAGCACGGTGGAGGAAGAACTCTTACTGGGAGAGCGGAGAGGGGGATTTGGCGGTGAAAACACACGGGAGATTTTTTAATGGGCTCTTGATGAACAGCCCTTTGAGACTGACAGCCACGGCACCAACGGAAAGGGAAGGAGACGTGGCTCCAGAAATAGACACGATGGCGCTGGCTTGGTGGGGGGGTGAGAAGGAGCGAGGGGGGAGGGCGGGGGGGGGAGGGGGGAGAGCTGAGAAGCCATCGAGAGGAAAAAAAAAAAGAGAGAGAGAGAGAGAGAGAGAGAAAACCTGTCCATTTTAATCCTTACTTGATTTCAGGTTGGTAATCCTCGTAGCTGGATAGCGAGCAGTGGCGAGAGAATTTAAAGCAAAGGAAATTGAAAAATGTAAAAATCACTTGAAATGAAATGCAGAAGAGCGAAAAGCTAATGTGTAAATAATAGCATTCAGTGCCAACACAAAGATGAAGTGAGCTTAGCATGTATGTAACATGTATTTGTAGCTTTGTGTGGGAAATTCCCATTAAAAGACGAATTTATAAGTAACTATAGTCCACTTTAAATGATACTAATACTTAATGTGTAGCCATTACGGGTGTAGTGAAGACATCATGTGATGCAGGTCTGGGGGTAGGAGCCACTAATGAAATCATTTCCCAATCACTCACTATTATACAAAACTGAAATAAATGTTGGACTTAACTTCATCAAAAATGTCATAAACTCTAATTATGTAATAACTGTAATAACACAATTAAACTGAAAAAGCACAAAATGCCCCGCTATGTAATAAGCCGTAACGGGATTGCTGAAAATATGATCACATTACCTGCCAAGGCATTTCTCAAAATAAATCGGAAAAAGTTAGGACATTATTGGGTTTTAAGTCCAAATATTTATGACATTTCTGGGCATTATTAGATTTTAAGGAGATGATTACCTAACCGGTTCAGGGTACTAGAACAGAGGAGAAGAAGCATGATTAAGACGTGGGATCTGTCCATAATCTGGAGTCTAAATGATCTATCAGTAGGGGGAGGGGATGGGAGGGATCACAAATCACAGTATCAGGAAACGATTCTATTCTTGGGTTAGGGTACAAGACAAGACCAGACGAACACCACGGCCTGAGGTGGGGCTTGTCTGTGTAATCTGGAGTCTCAATCATCTGGTCGCGATTGAGATTGGGGCAGGGTGTGTGATATGTGTGTGCGTGTGTATGTATGTGGGGTGGGGTTTGAAAATCACAAACCCAGCTTTATGAAGGAGCTGCAGGTGCTGCGGGCGATTACCCAGCGTGTTAATCCCCCCCCCCCCGTCGCAACCCTCCCCTCGCCGCAGCAGTGTGTGGAGAACAGCAGCATCAGTGGAGGCTGGCGGGGGGGGGGCGGGGGTGGGCACGTGGCTTGGTGAGCTTCTTAATAAATGGTCCAGGTGCGAAGCAACAATAAATGATTTATGAAATTGCGGGGGGAGCCATTAAACATCATTTTCCCAGGTCTGTCTTAATGACCTGTTGGGAGAAGGCACTTCATCACCATGATTGGTCCCGGGGATGGGCCGAGCGCTGCGCAAATGGAGCCGGCCCCCGGAAAAAAAAAAAGAGGAGAAAAGAAAGACCGAGCAAAAGCGAAGGTTGAAAGAGAAAGGAATGAAAACATTGACCTCGGCCAGAGCGGGGATTATTTCACAGGGCATTAATTGCCGGAAGAGAGAGATCAACACTCCTCCAAATGAATACGCCGGTTTCACCTCGACCGCAGTAGCCCAGATGTTTAAACTATTGATCACTGCAGCACGGGCGGGAAAGTAAAATAACTCTGCATTAGCACTGCGGTGGGGCGATGTCGGTCGTGAATAGTTTAACACGTGGCGGTTAATGATGCGTCGCTGGCTCACTGGTAAGCATGACAAACAACCACGGCCATCATGTCAAAGCATAATTGTCCCTTTGCGTGGCAGATTTAATTCGCCATCTCACGGAAACCCTATTACGCTTTGACAAAGACTGAGGAATAAAAACGACCCCTGAGGCATTTTATTAATTGCTGCAATCATAGTATGTTTGTCACTCTGATGTCATGAGGATGGTGAATACAGAATCGTATAATTGTATATCTGTATATATTGACATGAAAGAGAGTTTCAGTGGTTATATGAGCCTGTGTGTAAGTGTGTGTGTGTGTGTGTGAGTGTGTGTGTGTGTGCACGCGTGTGTCTACATTTGTGTGCGCATACAAACTTGTGTTAGTTTGTGTAGGTGAGTGTGTGTGTGTGTGTGTGTGTGTGTGTGTGTGTGTCTATCCATGCGTGGTTTTGTATGTCTCCGGCAGGCGTAGGACAGCTGACATTCAGCGACATTGAAATCACATTTAAATTCATGCCCAAGTGGCGTCTCTCCCTGCAGTGGGGGGCGCACATAATCACAGCTCACTGCTGCCCCCTCCGCTACAGACACACACAGATGAAACGAGAGATGCTAGCGTCACCGCCCACTCCGCTCAGAACTCTCCACACATCAAATAAGACTTCACCCATCAGCATGTGTGCTATTGTGAGTTTTTAAAGTTATTTTTAATCCAACTTTAGTTTGTGCATAGAAGCACCTGTAACGGAGGCCCTCTGGAGCGATCTGAATTGAATTAGCCGTAATTTACACTGGAAACAGTTTCAGACTCGTCAGTCTGCATGTCAATGGCTTGAGTAATTGAGTTAGTGGATTCAAATTGGAGCTCTGAGCTTTGCATCACACCTCCAGAAAGAAGACTAATAAGCTGCTCGTGAAAGGGGGGTGGGCAACGTCAACGCGGTCTACAAACCAGCAGGACGCTAATTGCTGAACTAAGGATGCGCTTCTAAAAGGAGGGGAGTTATTTCATGAAGCTCACATATTCCTCAACTTCGCCACAGAGAAAAGGATGGCTTTCATCTACTCTGTATGGTGTCAATGTGAATACTGATTTTCTGAGAGGTTTCAATTGGGCTTCTCAATATTCGTGTCAAAGCTAAATTCCAAAAACTCTAAAACTTCATAAGAGTGTTTGCTTCAGTTACACGTTCATTGAGGAACTGGATTGACTTTTATTTAAGTCTTTTAACATCTTGGAAAAACTCAATCAGTCGGAGTAAAGGTTTCATAGAAGCTACATTGCTATAAAGTGAGTAGTGATAGTGGATACTGCAGGGACTCTATGAGGAGGAAAAGACTACAAAGATGGAGGAAATGAAACGAAACACAACACACAAACACAGAGGAAACAAAGCATGACTCTGTAGTCCTACAGCCTACTGGGGATGAACCAAAACAGACAAAATCATTGCATCTTACCAATGCCATTCCACAACTATGCACCCGTCATAGTAACGATAGCTAGACATGAAAGAATGCAAAGCAAGCATAAAGAAACATGATGGTCAGAAGAGAAGAAAAAATAAAGATACAAGCAAAAACATTCCATCAACATGCATTAATAATGAACAGAACGAGAGAGAAAAAGTGAATTCTGTAGTTAAGAAAATAATACATGCAGTCAGAAACGGGTATTTTGTAAAACAGGTTGTCATCATATCCACATTGTGTTGCGTGTTGGTATGAAATACGGCGTATAAACAAAGTTTGATTTGATTTGATCATGTCCATATTACTGTTGAGGCAGCGGGGAGAGAACAGGTGGAGGAGGAGTATGTTTCTGGATAGGGACGTGGAAAAGTGTTTGCAGTCTCTGGTTTCATATGCGGTGGCAACTTGATTGAATGTTGACTTATGCAAAAGTGTTATGCTGTCGCAGTGTTTAGACATGATGTGCAGTTACAGCGGAGAAAGAAATGAAAACAGAGAGCCATGGCAAAACACAGCAACTGAGATTATGACAATACATTTGATGTTGTTTTGAGATGGATATTTCACAGAGAGTCTACACAGACATTCTCTTTCCCCACCTCTCTCTATCTCTATCATTCACGTACACGTACTCTATCCCCCCTTATTCCATCTCCCACTCATTCACACAGTCACACTCTCTCACACACTCACTCCTTTTCTCTCTCTTTTACTCCCTCTCTCTCTCCCTCCCATGATCCCTACCTCATTGTCATCCCTCTCTCCTTCACCCACCCACTCTCCATCTCCCTCTCTCTTTCCATCTCTCCCTTTCTCACTCCCTCCTTGTCCTCCTTTCTGTCACATCCATCCTTTCTTATCAGGCTCATTCTTCACCGCTGCTGTGAGGCCGCTGCACTTCCTCTCATGACCACCGGGGTCACGGCTGGTTATGGGGCGCTGCGGGGCCACATAGGGGCCACTGAGCTAGCGGGGTCCGGGCAGACCTGGAGTCAATGGGTGCGTCTTTAGCGCGTTCTGGAACCTGCTCCCCTGGTCAGGGGTGACATGATTTCTTCATGAAGGGGGGGGGGGGTGATGTCTGCTTCTCCACCCCTGGGTGACTGCCTCAATATAGCAGGAGGGGGTTGGGGACTGGAGGTGTAGAAAGCAACCAGCTGGGGGAGGGGGGGCTTGTAAGTGAAGCAAGTGCCTGGCTGACCATGGGTGAACTACGACGGCTCTCTCTCACACACACACACACACACACACACACACACACACACACTGGGCACTTTTCTACTTCTACTTTCTACTTCCTCCAGTTGTAAATGTCGAGAAATATTTGAGGGTTTTCTTTCTCTTTGATGTCTTTTTTTTTTTTAAATCATCTTTGTCATATTTATCTAAAACCTGTGGAGAAGTATTCAACGTTATAAAAAAATAAAAATAAAATAAAAAATAGAACAGAAAGTCCCTTCTTGTTAACAAGTGTCTCCACAACCTATCATTAAAAGCCGAATTCCGCACTCTCTCACTGTCTCTGAATATAACTGAGTCGTTTAGTAATTGTGCCTGTTATTCTGCTATTCAGAGGGAATAATTGGGTGATTGAAAAGTCTTTCTTTACGCACAGACACACACACACAGACACACACACACACACACACACACACTCGACTGAGAGTTTGGGGAAAAGAAACTTCAGATGAACTCCGGATGCCTCATGGCGCTCACAAATACACTCACTTTTCAACTTACACATTTCAAAAACTATAAACAGGCCAAAACGGATCCCAGCGCCCGAGAAAAAGAGAGAGAGAGCGAGAGAGAGAGAGAGAGAGAGGGAGAGAGAGAGAGAGAGAGAGAGAGGGAGAGAGAGAGGGAGAGAGAGGTTACATCACCCGTCCTTGCGTATTGACTGCTGTTTCACTTGCTACAAGATGAATCGCAAGCTCTAGCGTCTCATTCCTTGGCTGCGTGTTTAACACATAAAGAAAAGAAAATAATGACTGCGGCTTTCTTACATATACTGGCCCGGGTGATTTATCGTCCTTCATCGGCCTCCGAAAGCGAGTGACCGATTCGACACGCGGGACAATCTCGAGACCCACCCATGGCGTCTTGAGAAGGTCGCGGCCTTTGAGTGTGCCCGTACGCACTGTCGACCGGGCTGATCCAGATTTATACTTTCATTCCCTCAAAATGATGTATGTGGCATGTCCGGCCGTCGAATAACGGTCAGGCCAAAGCCAAAACGAATCCATACGAGCTGGGATCGCAGTGCTATTCCCGGGAATAACCCGAGGAGGGGTTAGTCCCCGCCAGTGTCTTTAATGAACATCTCAATCATGAGGTACGCCTTCAGATGCATGCCCCCTAGGGCACTCACTTTGGCTGCTGAGAGGGGCACTGCTGGAGAGCTGGACGGAGAGGATTTGGAGCTAATAAGATGACAGTTAGTGGTGTGATTCTGCCTGACAGACAGGTAGCTGGTGTGTGTGTGTGTCTGTGTGTGTCTGTGTGTGTCTGTGTGTGTCTGTGTGTGTCTGTGTGTGTCTGTGTGTGTCTGTGTGTGTCTGTGTGTTTGTGCGAATCTGTGACTTCATCTGTATATGTGTGTGTGTATGTATGTGTGTCTGTGTGTGTCTGTGTGCATGCAAGTGTGTTCAATGTGTGTTTGTGCGAATGTGTGATTTCATCTGTATATGTGTGTGTGTGTGTGTTTCCATCTGTATATGTGTAAATGTGTGTTTGTGTGTGTGCGAATGTGTGACTTCATCTGTATATATGTGTGTGTGTGTTCCCATCTGTATATGTGCGTGTGTGTGTGTGTGTGTGTGTGTGTGTGTGTGTGTGTGTACGCTCATGTGAGTGTGTGTGTGTGTGTGTGTGTGTGTGTGTGTGTGTGTGTGTGTGTGTGTGTGTGTGTGTGAGTGTGTGTGTGTGTGTGTGTGTGAAGGTTTAACTGCTTGTTATGAAGAGCCGGAGGACCCGCCATCACGCCCCAGTTTCGAGGTTAACTAGCCTCCCCTCATTCATCTACTGCTTGTGTGGGTCTCAGCTCAGGTCTCAGCTCTCCTTGTTTTACTGGCAGAAAATAACAAGGAGGTGGGAGCCCATCCCCCGCAACCCCCACCCCTTCACACATGGTCCCCTATATCTCCAGTGCCCCCGCTGACCCTTGACCTTCACCTGCCCAAGTATCTAATACGATACAAGCTCACCGCTCAGCCGACGCCTCATCGCTTCATTGGTATTAATGGAGCTGTTTTTGCACCTTTGCCCATTAATGCGAGTTATGAACTGTTGTGGAAATGAATGATCAACGGCATCGCCGCCGCGCGTATCCTCTCCAAGCTCTCGAGGATTGTGGGTCGCGGGCTATCGCCGTCATGAATATTCATTCGGAGGGGGGGGGGGCTGCTGATTGGGTGGGAGAGGCCGGGTGAGGTTAATTTCCGCAGACGGTCTGCCGGCCTTTCATCTCGCACTTCAGATAATGACAACCGTTCTCCGGAATACCTGTTCTGTTTTAACCTTTGCCGACACAACCTTTACAAATAATGAGAAATATGAACCGCCGCGCTTCCCTCTCTCTCTCTCTCTCTCTCTGGGTAGGCTAGGATCCGGTGCGAAGAGAAAAGGTCTCTGATAGCGCATACAAGGCCATTAAACATGGGGTCACGTACCACAGAAGAGGGTGAGAAATAAAAAGATATGGACATATACAAAGCAGCAGGCTATAATCCGGAGAGAGAGAGAGAGAGAGAGAGAGAGAGAGAGAGAGAGAGAGAAAGTGGAAGAGGGGGGAGACAGAGAGAGGGAAAGATAGAGTGAGAGGGAAAGTAAGACAGAGTGAGAGAGGGATATGAGAAAGGGGGAGAGAGAGAGAGAGAGAGAAAGAGAGGGAGAAAGAGAGAGACAGACATACTGTGAAAGACTTAAATCCTTATACACTCTCAATTAAGTTGAGACAAAAGTGGTTTAGATCTTAGTGAAAGCTCTTACTTAATGTTGTCCAGGCAGCCGGAATCTGGTTTAAGGATTGCCGTGTGATGGAACATTTTGTAGAGCGCAATCCCAAGGAAGATCACATTCAGCTGTAGAGAGAAAGCGAGATGAGGAGAAAAAGGGAAAACATGATTTAAACATCAAAAACGCTCACACCGCTGTCTTGTTAAAACCACCATGTCTGACACAGCAGTTTGATGTCGGTGCGCTAGGTAAAGGAATACTTTTGAAACAGGGTTAGAGAATATAAAGTTATCACACAATGGGCCATCATATTGAAATTCACTGTAGTTGTGGGTTACGCTATACTGAGGCTGATGTCTTTGTGACAGCTAGTAAGCTTACTCAACCTGCAAAAGACACTCGCAGCCACTGTCTAAATGTCACTTTAATTACAAGATAATATGCAATGTGGCGAGCACAGGTATTGAGAAGAGCTTCTCATTTGCATGAACAATACACGCACACACTTACACAGGCACTCTCTCTCACACGCACACACACTCACTTACATGACACACACACACACACACACACACACACACACACACTCACACCAACGAATACGAAACCGTGCATTAGGACTAAAGCCCATACAGTTTCCGAAACACTTTGAATTAAGGTCTGACAATGTGTTCATTAGTGTACTCTCTGCCCACCTCTTCCTCTCCAGAGGAGATCTATGAGGCACATAACTACATGGAAATGCGAGCCATCATTATGCAAAAGGAACGCTGAAATAGATTCAACGGTGACAAGGGACTCGTAATTAAAATAAAAAAGAAGGAAAGAAAGAAGGAAGGAAAGAAAGAAAGAAAGAAAGACAGAGAGAGAGAAAACGAGGACGAGACCATGATATTTTCCGTTTGAAGTGTGTGACTGTTATTTGAGGAGTCGGTGTGAATGTGGGCGCTAGCATGTGCGGAAGTGTGTGACAAGGTACAGATTAAGACAGTGCCTCGGGAACAAAAAGTGACAGAGAAGAAAAAAAAAAGAAAAAAAAGGTGTGTGTGCTTTTTGTGCAAGCCACTGCGAGGAAGGCCGTGTGTTCGCTGGAGTATGTGTGAATGTTACGGGCATACGTCTGCATTAGAGGTTTCAATGTGAATGTGAGGGAATTCATGAGCATGATGGCATGTACTCATTAGCATCTATGTGTGTGTGTGTGTGTGTGTGTGTGTGTGTGTGTGTGTGTGTGTGTGTGTGTGTGTGTGAGAGAGAGAGAGAGACAAGAAAAGGCAGGAAAGGCGTTTGTGTGTGAGTGTGTCCTCTGTGTGTGTGAATATGTGTGTGTGTGTGTGTGCGTGTGTGTGTCTGCACATGTGTAACAAACAAGAAGAAGCACAAGCATGTGGCAGTGTGTGCGAGTGAGTGAGTGTGTGTGTGTGTGTGTGTGTGTGTGTGTGTGTGTGTGAGAGAGAGAGAGAGACAAGAAAAGGCAGGAAAAGCATTTGTGTGTGCGTGTGTCCTCTGTGTGTGTGAATATGTGTGTGTGTGTGTGTGTGTGTGTGTGTGTGTGTGTGTGTGTGTGTGTGTGTGTGTGTGTGCGTGTGTGTGTCTGCACATGTGTAACAAACAAGAAGAAGCACAAGCATGTGGCAGTGTGTGCGAGTGAGTGAGTGTGTGTGTGTGTGCGCGCGCACGTGTGGTCTTGGCACACACACATTCAGATCCTGTCTCTCCTGCACAGAGGGGGAAAGGGAGAGAGGGTGTTACAGTGAGGCCACAGCATCCATCATAATTGGGAGGCGGATCAGAGTGAAAGTGAACACTGAGCACAGTTCCTCTTCCTTCCCCTCTCTTCTTCTTCTTCTTCTCTTCTTCCTCCCTCCTCGTGTGTGTGTGTGTGTGTGTGTGTGTGTGTGTGTGTGTGTGTGTGTGTGTGTGTGTGTGCAGCACTCTCCGGCACTGGAGCGATGAGGCAGTTAAGAGGCTTGTTACATACCGGCAATGGCACTGTAGCATGACGGATGGCTAGCAGCGCGCTCATGAACAATGCAAAGAGGGTGGCGGAGAGGAGGAGGAGGAGAATAAGGCCAGAGCAGAGAGAGAGAAGGGAGAGGGGGATAGAGAGAGATAGAGAAACAGATAGATAGGTAGGTAGGTAGATAGATAGATAAATAGATAGAAAAGGAGGGAGTGTAGGATCACAGAAAGGTAAACAGTGATGGGGGGGGGGGGGGAACTAGATTTGCAAAGCAGAATTTGAAATAAAATAGAAAACAAATACACAGTTAAAGTTGAAAAGCTATCTGATGCACGGGGGGGGGGGGATAGAAAAAGCAAAGCCGTGTCAAGGCAGTTGAGATGGGGAAGGTGATAAAGACAAACATAGAGAAAAACTAAAGAAATCATGACATGTAGACAGACAGATAGATAGAGAGGGATTGAAAGAGAGAGAGAGTGACAGAGAGGGGGGATATACAGAATTAAGAAAGAGATGGGTTAGTCAATGAAGCTATTCAATGAAAAGATAGAGAGTGAAAGACAGCGACAGAGACATTAAAGATACAAGGTACTTAGATATTAAGAATGAATAAGAAATAGAAATAAAGAAATAGACAGACAGATGGAGAGTGATTGAAAGAGAGCAAATGAGTGAGTGAGAGAGAGAGATAAATTAATGACATAAATGGGGACGCTAGATTTTATAGCAAGAAAGAAATTTGAGAAGTTTAAACAAGGTTTCTTCGTTAAGTGGTTCAAGCTGAATTATTCACAGAAGATCTGTGAATCTGGGAATAAGGAGCCTAGCCTATAAAGAAACAATATGGTGCTTCGCTTTGCAAGCAAGAAGCCTAGAAAGAACAATATAGTTCTTTACTTTGCAAACACTGTAATTACAGGAAAAGGAAGAGAAGAAGAATAAAAAAGAGCGAGGGAAGAAAAAGAGGAGAAGTGTGTAAGAAAGAGGATATGGAGGGCAAAGTAAACTCCTGAGAGAGCAGAGGAGATAATAACAACAGCAGGAGATAGAGACAACATAAAAAATAAGAGGGGGAAAGGAAGAGAGGGATGGAGATAAGAGGATAAGAGAGAGGGGGGGAAGGAAAGGATGATGAGAGCGTGAGGGGAGAGAGCGTGTCCCCTGGGTGACGAGGGCCGTGGCCTGGCAGGTTAGTGGGGTTAATTGGCAAGGGACACTTACCATGATGATCAGGGTGGCAGGACCTATGAAGCTCCAGATGAAATAGGTGTCGAGACGCAACCAGCACCTGGAGGTAGAGAGAGAGAGAGAGAGGGAAAGAGGGAGAGGGAAAGAGAGAGAGAGGGAGACAGAGAGAGAAAGGGAGGGAGGGAGAGAAAGAGTTAAGTTTGATGCGGTCACACTGTTTGTTCCTGGAAATAAAACACACATAGCTGGGAGTGATCCAGCATATCTGGCCCACTGCAGAGACATGCGAGGCGCTTTGGCAAGGCCTCCCCGCTGCAGAGACATGCGAGAGACGCTTTGGCAAGGCCTCCCAGGGGAGGGGAGTGTGGCAAGTGTTTCCGTTTCAATCGCTGCCGCCGCCCGACCCCTGCCACAGATTTCCTCCGGGAGAAGCGGCGTCGGCGCTTGTGTGGATATTACCACGCAGAAATGGACTTACCTGTCTGCTACTATGTGACCACTGAGTGTATGGTGAGAGTAACGGGCATGTGTGTGCATGTGTGTGTGTGTGTGTGTGTGTGTGTGTGTGTGTGTGAGGGAGGGGGGGTTGGGGGTTACTTTTGTGTGGAATATTAGCCACGTCGGAAAATAGGGCGCCAAAATGGAGCCTTGCCTTGGGGGACGTTTGGAAAAAGCGTCTTGTCACTACGCTAGGTTATTTTGGTGGGCTACGGGATGCGCTTGAGAATAGCTCCTCTGCCATCTCTGCGAGCCGACGCGGTCCTTGACGTGCGAGTTGTGTGTGGACGGCGCCTCACGAGACCAAACATGAAGTTGATTCATGACCTCTCCGGTTAAATTATTAATCATTTCATTTCCGCCACATTAGAAGGACCTCCATTTTAGGCCCCCCGATGGAAAGATTACAGTTCCTCCTTCTCTCTTATCATTGAGGGGGGGGGGGGGGGGGGGGGGGGTAAAATGGAGGTGACGGAGGATTAAGGTAATTTCCCCGAGACTGGAGCAGTACTAACTAACTGACAATAGTACTACTGGCTATGAACCATTACTGTTGGACTTGGCAAGCAGCCATATAATATATTATAAAATTAATATCAAATGTTTAATATAAAATGTTTTGGGTCAAGGCTATTACAGGAACCCTGCAATGGGAGATTCTGAAGTAGCATAGATGGAGATTTAATTAGGGGGGTAAGACATGATATCTAGTCTCTACTAATAAACTGATTTAATTAGGGGGGTAAGACATGATATCTAGTCTCTACTAATAAACTGATTTAATTAGGGGGGTAAGACATGATATCTAGTCTCTACTAATAAACTGATTTAATTAGGGAGGTAAGAGAATTAGGGGGGTAAGACATGATATCTAGTCTCTACTAATAAACTGATTTAATTAGGGGGGTAAGACATGATATCTAGTCTCTACTAACAAACTGTGATGTTCAGAATAATAACCACATGCCAGATGTGACGTAGCACTGTAGCATCGTCATCAGATAAGATGACACAAAACATTCCATTGTAAACAAAGACACACTCACTCACGTGCACATGCACGGACACACACACACACACGCACACTCACTTCACTCAGTCAATCATTAGGAGTACTTCTGTTTCGCACATCTATATATACAGTAAACACACACACACACACACACACACACACACACACACACACACACACACACACACACACACACACACACACACACACACAGTATATAACCCATGAACATTCGTTCCATATTCCTCCCCGGCCCTGTCCATATCCCCCCAGTCTCCAGTGAAGGAGTGATGGGACGCTCTGGTGCTTATGACTAGTTCTGCTTCCTTTAAGAGCACATCTATTTCTGCTCATGTGACAAGCTGCATAAGACCCTTCTGCTCAGAAGAGAGAGAGAGAGAAAGAGAGAGCGAGAGAAAGATAGAGCGAGAGAAAGATAGAGCAAAAAAAAAGAGAGAGAGAGAGAGAGAGAGAGTGCAAAATAGATGGAGAGTGATAGAGAGATCAGAAAGTGTGTGTGAGAGAGAGATAGAGAGACAGAAAGATTGAGAAAGGCAGGGAGCAGGAGAGAGACAGAGAGGGAGAGAGAGAGAGACACACAGAGAGAGATAGGGGGAGAGAGACAGAGAGAGGGGAGAGGGGGGGAGAGAGCGGGGAAAGAGACTGAGAGAGAGAGAGACAGAGAGACAGAGAGATTTTTCTGACTGCAACACGAGGCAGGGTCTGGCTTTGTCTCTGCAGAAAGCTAAATTCCTCTTGTGGGGATGCTGCCGAGATGACGCTGATACCCACTGGTGTGACACATCCCTTTAAGTCAAAGGAAGAAGTGACACATCCCTTTAAGTCAAAAGGAGAACATTGCAGAGAGAGCTTTATAACAAGCCTGGCACCGACACTCAAACACACACAAACAAACATACACATCTACACGCACATGCACATATATACACGAAGACACGAATACACACACACACACACACACACACACACACACACACACACACACACTCTCCTCACACTCTCCGTCTCTAATGAGGAAGTCACTCATGAGCAGACATTCCTCTCTCTTTTTCAGACTGATGTGGCGCTAGCATGTTTAGGAAGCGTAGCGCTTTATTTCCACAGGCCTCTCTCTCTCTCTGATGTGTATCCGCTTTATTTCCACAGGCCTCTCTCTCTCTCCCTCTCCCTCTCCCCCTCCCCCTCCCCCTCTCCAGCTCTCTCTCTGATGTATACCCTGCCTGCCGGAGACCACGCTTGTTGTTTTCAGTCAGCTCTGACACACTGCGTCATGACGCTCCACCCCCAAGACACAGCGTGGGTATAGACAACAGATGAATATATATAACATATATATAATATTATATATATATATATATAAAATATCATCCTTTAGTCTCTTTACATGACCGTGCTAACGTCATGACGCTCCACCCCCAAGACACAGCGTGGGTAGAGATAACAGATGAATATATATATGAATATATATAATATATCATCCTGGCTTCATGCTAGTCTCTTTACATGACCGTGCTGACGCCATGACGCTTCACCCCCAAGACACAGCGTGGGTATAGACAACAGATGAATAAATCCTCCTGCTTTGATCCTTTAGTCTCTTTACATGACCGTGTTGACTACATACACAAGACCCCCCCGTGCTAAGGGCACACAGACTGCTGAATTAGCGCTAAGGGCTGGAGCACACATCAGACAAGCTATGGCTATATCTATATAAACTAAGCTAAGCTAAGCTAAGGCTAAGCTATATCTCCAGTGTTTGCTCTAGTGATGATCAGCCCATGATGTGGATCATGTGTTCTCATGATCCAAATGAAGACCCCCCTGATCGCTCTGGATCCCAATGAGCAGCAGCTCCTCTCGGTTCTCTCGGTTCCAGGTGGAACCGACACTTTGTGGTTCCGGCTTTTATTGTTTTCCACTTAAACCAGCAAAGGCTACAAGATGTTCCTGTATGTGTGTCACACTCCATCACTCGACACACACACACACACACACACACACACACACACACACACACACACACACACACACACAGACACACACACAGACACACGTTAGCCTCCCTCCTGTAATTGTTCTTCTGCTGGCTGGCGCCATTTTAATTATTCACATGATGCTGTGCTTCGCCACTGGCAGCTATCACCTCATCCATCACTGAGAGCTATGGCCTCTCTGCTCCCAGGTTTCCCGTCTAATGCACGTTTTAAGAGAGGGTGGGGTGGTGTGTGTGTGTGTGTGTCTGTGTGTGTGTCTGTGTGTGTGTGTGTGTGTGTGTGTGTGTGAAGGGATGTGGGTCTCTGTGTGTGTGTGTCTCTGTGTGTGTGTGTATGTGGGTCTGTGTGCTGTGTGTGTGTGTGTGTGTGTGTGTGCGTGTGTGTGTGTGTGTGTGTGTGTGTGTGTCTGTGTGTGAGTGTAGGACCCTGACATGCATGATAAACATCTTGTGCGGTGAACTGCTGATGCTGGCTTTCATTATTTCCCGATTCGGCGCAGATTTACACCTGCGGGTTGCAGAGCTCTTCTCCGGCGCGTTCAACAGTACTTAAAGTGGGAGAGCTGGCGGGGGGGTTGGGGAAGAGGGCTGAGTGAAGCAGGGGGAACCAATGATTATTCCTCAAGTGCTTTTCCATGCCAGTATTAGAATGCATACTAATTGTTGTGCTTCTCTCTCTCTATTTTGGTCTGCCTCACACAAACAGTCTCTATTTGTCCAATTCTGCTCTCACACACACACACACACACACACACACACACACACACACACACACACACACACACAAACAGACACACATAGAGACACACACACACACTCAGTCTCTCTCTCTTTCACTCTCACTTCTTTTTCTTCTTTTTTCTCTCTCTCTCTCTCTGAATCTCTAGATCACTGTGTTTCCGATGCAGGGCATCCCAGCGTTTCCATCTTTGGAGGTGAATTAGGCAATTAACTGAAATCGCTCGGTGCACAGCTTGTTATGGATCTTGTAAAGTGGGGGGCTGTGACTGTAGTGCGTTTAGTATGCAGCGAGCATCTCGCCATGCTTTTCACAGGATTGGATTAGTCTTCAGTTCAATAGCTTCTTGAGATGTTCCGTGGATGCTTTCTAAGGGTAACAGGCTTAACAACCACCATCGGGGGAACTCGGCTCCAAGAGAAAGGGAACCAAGGAGGTACACTGGCAACACAAATTGCTCTGCACTTCTGCACAGAAATGGCGCGGAGTATAGAAAAATCAACAACGAAAGACTTCGAGAAGAAAAAAGAAAAGTTTCCTCCGCGTACACCAGATTCACTCATTAGCGACGAGGTCCAAAACAAACACTGTGGCAGGCATGAGACGGCCAGACGAGTGAATGAGCAATTAGGCCGAGAACTAAACACAAACAGTCCGGCAAGATGGAGAGGGGTCTTCTCTCCAGAACATATTTCAAACCATACTGCGCCGCATATGCCTCCTGAACTGGGTCCGTGGTGAAGGGCGGGGGGCGGGGGGTGGGGGGGTGGGTGGGAGACAGGGTGCTCCAGCACTGGGGGAAAATACGGCTTTTGTTTAACAGCGGAAAAAAAGAAAAAGACACAGAGTGTTTCTCAGCAGTACCGCCGTTAACTGCTGCCAGGTGGGCGACTTGAGGCGAGACCAAAAAATCGACACGAAAAACATTAATGCAGCATATTCATAAACAATTACGTCAAAACATAATGGCTTGCATGCTTGGAGTCTGAGTCTGGGTCAGGAGAGACTTTGGAACACAGACGCAACTATCCAAAGATGGAGAGGGGGGAGGACGGCGCTATGCAATCTGAAACATATGTTGATAAAGCGATGATAAAAATCTTGGCGTGCTGCGACCCCTTCTTGAGACATGGCATATTTTGTGAGGTTGTGATTACTGTACCCTTTTCCCCCCAAATATGAGACGGAAAAACCACAGAGAGACAGACAGAGACATAAATATAGAGAGAGGTCCTGGCAGGAGACAATTCACAATAAAAGAATTGTCTACGAACATAACGGATGGATTCATTTGTCAAAGCTTCAGTCTGACCTGTGTTTTCACAAGACACTCGAACTTAAACTCAACATGAGGCTCTGAAAACTTCCAGGATCGTTTTACAACAATCAGTCGTTCTTTCTTTCTCTCTAAATGACAAATTGACGAGTGTACTCAAACTTGCAAATGATCTTCACTGGCAAATCCCACTGATGACACTCACGGAGATGTAAGCAACTGCAGATACACATTTGATGACAATTACACAGCTTGGCTACTAAGCTAAACTACAAGCTAAGCTCATTTACACCTCACCTAAATACCACACAGGTTTTTAGCAGCGAGTTAATGTTATTACAAGCGTACAACATTAAGACCCAATGGCTATAGCATAAGAGCTTGGAGTAACATAGTTTGCGCTCATGTATATTTTACCTCTTCAAGACAGGACATTTATATACATTTACCAATTACACAACTATTATCATGCATTCACAGCTCAGTGATGTAAACAGCCCAGTGATATAGGTGCGTAATTATAAATAATAAAAGTGCTTTACAATTCATTATGGATGTGATATTGATTACATAGATAACGAAGGATATGTTATTGATTTATGGCAGTAAACGCATAAACATCCCCAACAGCCCTGAGGCCTGTGTCAGCGGGCCGATCTGATTGGTTGTTATCTAGGCAGATACTCACACTCGGTCAGTCCCGTAACTACGGTAGTCGACGGCGGCAGAGACGGCGACAATGAGCGCGGGCACGCCGTAGCCCACCATGTAGTAGTAGCGGCGGCGCGAGTGCTCGCTCTCGAACACCTCCACCAGCATGACGTAGAGCTGCACGCCCTCCAGGAACATCCAGGTGAACGCCGCCAGGAAGAAGAAGTGCAGCAGCGCCGCGAACACCGCACAGGCGATCTACACAGGAGAGGAAGATCATCATCATCATCATCACTAATCATTGCAAACACTGCACAGGCAATCTACACAGGAGGAGAGGAAGATCATCATCATCATCTCTGTCATCTTCATCATCATCATCACTAGTTATTGCAAACACTACACAGGAAATCTAAAGTAAGATGAGGTCATCATCATCTTCATCACTAGTTATTGCAAACACCGTACAGGCAATGTTTACACAGAGAGAGAGGAAGAGAGAAGGATGAGATAATAAGGATGTGCCTCAAGGAATGAGGTCTTCCTCCTCCTCCTCCTCGTCTTCTTCTTTATCATTATCATCACTACTATCACCATCACTGCCATTCAATATAACAAAAGACAATCTATGGGAGAGTGGAACTGTCATCGTCGTCAAAGGCGTTGAGCAGCAGTAGCAGCAGGTAAGACTGTTTGACAGTACCGAGCTTCTTCTGTCTAGGTTCATGATTGAAGAGGTGGTCTGGAGCAGACACTAACTACAGGATACTCCGTTTTCTACCAAGTACCAATGTCATGCTTTCAATCATCTAACCATGCCGTCATCTGTTCCTTCAACTCAATACCCTCATCCATCATCAGTGCCCAGACCACCTCTTCGGTTCACTCCGCAGCAGTGTGCAGTGACTACCCCCGGTGAGTACACGGGGAGGAGTAGGAACAGAGTCAGAATGGACGTGACACAGGAAATCAGAAAAGCAATACTGCAGCACCCTGAAGACAATCTGAAAGGAAAAAAGAGCCAAGACACTTCCATAATTCACAAGCTGTCACGTCATGCCAAACAGTATCATTAATGAAATGTCAGGAGGAAAACGGTTCGGGTTGGCAGCTTTTGTGGTTCTACTTCATCGTGTAATTAAACACCATCATTATTGTCATCATTATCATCATTACTGCCATTATGTGATCAGAAAAAGAAACGACAAAAAAAAAACAGAAAAAAATCAGAGAATGTGTTCTGTGCTAATATGTCTGAATAAGTGACACTGTAGGTGGATGTTATAACTTGCTTATGCATTTTTTTAGGTATAGGGCAGCGTAATCAGATGGCCTTAGATAGAGCAGAATCTTTACTGTAACCCTCTAATGTAGCACGTTCTCATCTGAGCCAATGTGGCTTGCCGAACATGACAATTATTACTCAATTATATTATAATAATAATATAATAATATATTGTATTAATAATAAAATAATATATTATTAATTATAACTGACAATGAAAACAGAGGAGGGGATAGCGAGTGATGAATGCTCACAAGTTCACTAATTGATATCGGAAAAAAGGGGTGTATTCTGACCACTTAATGAAGTGATGAACTAGCTAATGGGGAAACTCGTGATGGATTCCACTATTATTTCCCCCACGAGCCTGAGAGTATATGTTGCATCGCATTTCAATCGCTAATTATTTTTGTCCAATTTCAGCAGATTTAATTCCATGTACACACCACCAGGAATTAAGTGGATATTATTTTTCATCGTGTAGGAACACCAGCATGCACATTCCACTTAAGACCGATCCCTCAACTTCAGCCATCGGCACAACTGCTCTCTCTCTCTCTCCCCCCTCCCTTTCTCTCTCTCTCCCTCTCTCTATCTCTCCCTCTCTCTCTCCCTTTCCCTCTCTCTCCCTCTCCCTTTCTCTCTCCCCCTCTCCCTCTCCCTCTCTCTCTCTCCATCTCTCTCTCTCTCTTCCTTTCCCTCTCCCTTTCCCTCTCTCTCTCTCTCTCTCCCTCCCTCTCTCTCTCTCTCTCTCTCAAAGTTACTCTCCAGCAATCATTAATATTGTTATTATTGGCTCTATGGTACAGGCTTTGGAGTCTTTCCCCCCTCCCCCCTCAACCTCCAAACTCGTTAAATTGGTTCAATTAATCAACTTTAGGGTTCAGCGCTCGGCCTCTATGGCCACGGAGTGAGCAATCTTTAAACTGCCCACTGATTGGATCCCCCGCTGTTGCGCTAAGACAGGGCAGGGCACAGGACCTTTCTGGAGCCGTTTCTGCTGAGTGAACTGACGTCACGTGTTTTAACCACAAAGCAGCGGAGACTCCACACAAAATCAATTCATTTCACTGAACGTCTCCCGTGCTTCGAGGAATATCTTATATGAAAGGGTGCAGTAGACCATCTTGGTGTCTTAGAATATCTTCTCTCTTTTTTTTTGTAAGAAAACCAATTTATAGTGGGTGAGATTTCACACTGAACTGAATCAGTGAAAAATGTTAGTCATGTGAAAAATGTCTGAAAAATCTGAGTCTGTAAGCCTTGTAGACCATAACGTATTGCCAGTCTGCCTGATATATATATACCTTGAAGAGACAACTATTGATCAACAGATAATAATGGCAGAACAACAGGGGTCTACATTTTGTGATCAAAACAAAAGGTGTTTTGTTAGTTTGTTCTGAAAGAAAAATCAAATATCATTCCACCCAGCCGAAAGTATTTCCCTAACTGGGGCGCCAAGGCCACATACCACATTATGCTGGTGACGACTGTTCAGCTACAGTCAAATGGCAGGTTGGTTGGCTAAACCGTAAAGAGACGAAATCCTTGGGCGGCTGCACAACACGGGGCTTATTGATCGCTAAAGTCTGATCATCCCACCCATTTAGAGATCTGTGCACTGCAGGGGAATAGCCAGGGGCAGAGGGCTGTGTGTGTGTGTGTGTGTGTGTGTGTGTGTGTGTGTGTGTGTGTGTGTGTGTGTGTGTGTGTGCAGATAGACGCACAAGGAGGGAGGGAGAGGGAGAAAGAGAGAGAGAGAGAGAGAGAGAGAAGAGTGAGAGAGAGAGGGAGAGAGAGTGTGCAGTGCGTGGGTGTGTGTGTGAAGATACAAAGGGACACAAAGAGAGGGAAGGAGAAAGAGAGAGAGCAAGTGCAGCGTGTGTGTAGGGGAGTGTGTGTGTGCAGGGAGAAAAAGGGAAAAAGAGGGAGAGAGTGCATAGGGTATGTGTGTGAGAGCGAGACAGAACGAAAGAGTGTTAATGCTCTTCACCCGAGATATTTGAGTTATGATTATCGAATGCACCCACAAGACTGCCTTCCTCAGTACAATATTTTTTAATTGAAGGCTAGTTCACTTATTATTTTAGTATTTAGTATTAATCCATTTACAGGAGCATCTTATTACAGTGCTCTTAGTACTGCCTTTCTCAGTACCATAGTTACTTAGCGACTGATAGTTCTGTCTCATGATAATCTATTTTAAGGAAGTAAGACTGGCTAGCATGCTAAATGATTTCATACTTCCCAACCCAAACAGACTGGGGGCGATATATTACTACATTTGTGCACCCCTACCTCCACTCCCTTCACAGAAGTAACCAAAACGTTTTGCCAAGCGGGCAGAGGCTGAGAGCTGCATGTGAAACGAAAACATTTAAGGTCATAGTTCATAGGTCATAGGTCTACAATAAAAAAATGTTTAAGCTACCATTGTGTCTCCAACAATATCGATTGATATTTATATGTTGCATTGACTTAGTCGAGGCAGGCAAACAGACCTATGTGGGTCTTCACTTAAGCACTCAAGCTTTTGAGAAAGCTGTTAGTCTAAGCATTCATGTTAACCAATAGGTTAACATAGGTTATAGCTACAGACACTAATAGCGCCTCTTGAGGTACAAAGTGGCATTACGAGAAAGGGCAGTTCGGCTCTGGTTAGTGTGCTAATGTCAGTATCTGTACTGTTAAGTCATCAGACAGACACAGCTGTTGTTAACTCTGAATCACGATGAGTTATCTTCAACTGCAGGGCTGAATCAGCAAATTGACTAGCCCTTGAACCAGCGTCCATTTAAAGTCCCACCCCAGCTTCTCAATTTCTTTCCCTCGATGCATTTTTGAGTGCCTCTAAACGGCTGGGCATTAACTGAATCACGGCGGGCGATAGAGATGAAGGGTTATTTGTTATCCGCAGAAGGCTCGTCCCACGTTAGATCGTCGTCTGTAGTCAGCATAAAGAAATTATAACAGCCCTAATGGTGGAGCGGAGCCCAAACACTGTCTGGCTTGATGTATGAGATGACGGAGATCATTGTCTCTGCAATAAGAGGCGTTAGGAAACAGCAAAGGAGACGGAGAGGGTGGGGGTAAATAAATAATGATGAAATAGTCTTTGTATTATACTCCAACAGATTGCTGTGTGTTTATAGGTGGATCACAATGGCAATTCACAGGGCCATTGGAGGCTATTTAAAGACGCCAGGAGACAATCAGAGGCCTGTAGCTCCGCAATCCTCTTCATGTCAATGAGATGGCAACACACACGCGCACACAAGCACGGTCTCACAAACAAACACACGCACACAAACACACACAGTCACTCATGCACACACACATGCACGATCACACACACAGTCAGTCACACACACAAGCATGATCACACACACAGTCAGTCACACACACAAGCATGATCACACACACAGTTAGTCTCTCTCACACACACACACACACACACACACACACACACACCCAATAACAAGCACGATCACACACACAGACACACACACACATCCACCTCACAACAATAACAGATCAAGGCCTAAATATAAATACACTCAAGTAACCGGCGAATTTTCTTTGGAGAGAGTGACTCCAAGCAGTGGACGTCCCCTGCAGCCGCGTTGCGTAGCATTGAGGAGCGGACGCCTGCAGCCGCGGGGCGTAGCATTGAGGAGTGGACGCCTGCAGCCGCGGGGCGTAGCATTGAGGAGTGGACGCCTGCAGCCGCGGGGCGTAGCATTGAGGAGTGGACGCCTGCAGCCGCGGGGCGTAGCATTGAGGAGTGGACGCCTGCAGCCGTGATGCGTAGCATTGAGGAGTGGACGCCTGCAGCCGTGGTGCGTAGCGTAGCATTGAGGAGTGGACGCCTGCAGCCGCGGTGCGTAGCATTAGGGAGTGGACGCCTGCAGCCGCGGTGAGTAGCATTGAGGAGTGGACGCCTGCAGCCGCGGTGAGTAGCATTGAGGAGTGGACGCCTGCAGCCGTGGGGCGTAGCATAGCATTGAGGAGTGGACGCCTGCAGCCGCGGGGCGTAGCATTGAGGAGTGGACGCCTGCAGCAGTGGTGAGTAGCATTGAGGAGTGGACGCCTGCAGCCGCGGTGAGTAGCATTGAGGAGTGGACGCCTGTAGCATTGAGGAGTGGACGCCTGCTCTTGCCCAGCGCTAAATTGCTTTCTCGGAGCCAAGCCCGGCCGCTCGTCGGGAGATGAGAGGTGGGTTTATTTTGAACTGAATGCCGAGTGACGGCCAGCTTTGACTCACCATGAAAGAGAGAAGGCGAGGGCAGGAGTGGTACGCAACACCGCCATCGGCGAGATATCGAAGAGGGACATAGTGCACACAAATGCTCTCTGTCCATAACAAGAGAATATCAGTAGGCAGAGTATCTCTCCACTGTCAGAGATATCAAAGCAGAGACAGATCCTCAAGTACAGACTCACACACACACACACACACACACACACACACACACACACACACACACACACACACACACACACACACAGATCCTCAAGTACAGACTGAGTGACCACAGTCTGGCCATAGAGAAAGGCAGACACACAGTTATGGTTACTCAAAGAGCAAAGAGTATGGGGTCACTGAAAAGACAGAGGTGCCCTTTCCTCTACACTGTGATAAGTATATGCTCCAAAGACATCAGCACCTTCTTCTCCACTGTGATAGGTCACATCAGTACTACACTGTGATTGGTCACATCAGTACTACACTGATTGGTCACATCAGTACCTTCTTCTGCACTGTGATTGGTCACATCAGTACTACACTGTGATTGGTCACATCAGTACCTTCTTCTGCACTGTGATTGGTCACATCAGTACCTTCGTCTGCACTGTGATAGGTCACATCAGTACTACACTGTGATAGGTCACATCAGTACCTTCTTCTACACTGTGATAGGCCACATCAGCACCTTCTTCTCCACTATGATAGGCCACATCAGTACTACACTGTGATAGGTCACATCAGTACTACACTGTGATAGGTCACATCAGTACTTTGACATATTTAGCAAATGTACCCCAAATTCCACTACACTGGAAGAGCAGGAGAAACTTGCAATACTTTTGGGAGAGGATACCAGCTGGTTGGTAGCAACTCATGGGGCTTCAACTTTCTACGCTTCTATGTTCTATGCTTTGGAAACACGGTTTCCCATTCATGCCAATAAAGCATATTGAACTGAACTGAATTCAGAGAGAGCGAGAGAGAGAGAGAGAGAGAAAGAGAGAGAGAAAGAGAGAGAGAGAAAGAGAGAGAGAGATAGAGAGATGAGGGTTGGAGCGAGGGAGACAGAGAGGAAGAAATAGGGAGAGAGCTGCAGGGGGAGAGACAGTGAGGGGGCAGGGTGGAAGAGAGATGGAGACAGTGGAAGAGAGAGAGAGAGAGAGGGAGAGAGAGAGAGAGAAAGGCGAAAAAGCCAGCGAGAGAAATGGAGGGGTCAAAGCACAGAGGTCAGGGTTCACGCTGTCTGTTCCTGCGCTTGATTTTGCCCCTCATTATTCTCCAGTGTCTACCTGATGCACCCCATTGCACTCGGCGCTCACGGCAGAAGGCACTGAAGGATGGCCGACTCCCATCTAAATCATTCACTACTTTTCCTTTTCACTTCAGTCTTAAACCCGACGCCGGCCATGATGTTGCTACACTAAGCCATGTGAAGGGGTTTATCTGAAAAGACAGAAGAGAATAACACAACGCCAGTTTGCCCTTGACACAACCAGCTTTTACGGTAATATCAGAAGACCAGTGTTTACATACTGAGCCCTGTGACGTGAAAAACACTGGCTAAACCTGCTGCATGATTTAATCATACTATTGATCAGAGTACTGATAGATTAGCGTAGCAACAGAGTGGAAGGAAGGGCTCAGCAGAAATATCTAGAATCGAACTTCAAAATCTTGGAGAAAAGGATATTTACTCTACTATGCACATCATACCCAAAAACGAAATACTGGAGACACACTGGTCCTTGCTTACCTGTAATTATGCCATCAAAAACACAGTGTACCGCTAGGGTTAGTTCATATCCTGGACCTCATTTCGTACAGGTGAATAGTGACATGCGTTTGGCGCTCCATAATCCACTTGGTTTAGTTACACCATAACAAGCACTACGCAACCTACCGCACCATGTTAACCAATAGGGTTAGTGCACGTACAGGCACCATGTTAACCAATAGGGTTAATGCACGTACGGGCACCATGTCAACCAATAGGATAAGAGCACGTACGGGCACCATGTTAACCAATAGGGTAAGAGCACGTATGGGAACCATGTTAACCAATAGGGTTAGTGCACGTACGGGCAACATGTTAACCAATAGGATAAGAGCACGTACGGGCACCATGTTAACCAATAGGGTAAGAGCACGTATGGGCACCATGTTAACCAATAGGGTTAGTGCACGTACGGGCACCATGTTAACCAATAGGATAAGAGCACGTACGGGCACTATGTTAACCAATAGGGTAAGTGTGCATACAGGCACCATGTTAATCAATAGGATAAGAGCACGTACGGGCTGGTCTGCGCGGTTGATGCCCACGAGGAACAGGGACTCGGCGATGAAGAGGCTGATGCAAAGGTTCTTGTGGATGGTGTTGCGGTCGCTCTGCAGGCCTCGGAAGAAGCAGAAGGTGAAGATGCAGATGAGCAGGCAGACGAGCGACAGGAGGATGCCCACCCACGTGATCACGTCCAGCAGCAGGTCATGGACAGGGTCCGCATTCTGGAGAGGGGGGAGAGAGAGAGAGAGATTGGTTGGTTTTGTATGTTATGTAGGCTTGGTGCATATGTTGTGTGTGTCTGTGTGTCTGTGTGTCTGTGTGTCTGTGTGTCTGTGTGTCTGTGTGTCTGTGTGTCTGTGTGTCTGTGTGTCTGTGTGTCTGTGTGTCTGTGTGTCTGTGTGTCTGTGTGTGTGAGGAGGGGGGAGTGGGTATTTGACTTTGGTCTGTGTTTTCAAAATATATTCAGTGCTGGAAAAGTTGATACCACACAGTCATGCCAATAAAGCCAAGAGAGAGAGAGCAGGGAGAGAAGAGAGAGAGAGAGAGAGAGAGAGAGAGAGAGAGAGAGAGAGAAAAGAGGAGGTAGTAATGTTTCCGCTCCACAGTCCTAAAGCTTTTTCAGGAGCAGAGGACAAAACAAAATAACAGGAAAATGGCTGATTGCTATTGTGTCCTAACAAGCCAGGCCTGTGTAATTTGTGCCCATTCACTATTTTAGAGGGAGGTAACCTGTGTGCAATGTTCATATTATGAATGAATGACAAATCTCAAAGGCTTTCCGGCACACAACAGTGAGAGTTGAGTGAAGCCCTTCAGAACTATACAAATCACAACAGCTAAAATAAGCTTTTAGGTCATTTGCCGTTGTAATGCAATTACACTGTACCCCAGTGTTGCAGTAATACTCCAATTTATCACATTTAGAACAGCTGGATCACTGATGCTGGGCTCTTCAATCGTAGCCCCTGGTGCAAACGCACAAACTGCTGTTTTGTTGCCATACTGACTGATAGGTATAAAAAAATCCCCTATATGTATACTGTTTAATCACGCAGCATCAGTGTAAATACTATATGGCTACACGAACATATTATACATATATATATAGTATCAGAATCACTGTATTTGTGCTTAACATTATGGAAAAGTCTAACCAAACAGTGTGTGTAGTGCTTGAGGCGTATGGGGTCATTAAATCCCATCTAGTGCCCACACCACTCTAAAACAGATGGATGTTTGCCTGAGTCACTAAAACGTTATCGCCTCCCAGTTCCTAAACAATATTGCAGCAAGACTAAGTTTTTACAGTTGCTTTTCATCAACGGGTCGAGTTTTCTGCGATAAAAAAAAAACCAACAACAAAAATCTGCCACCACAGCTAGTTTCGGCCTCTAAAGAGTTGCCCACAGCCAGTAAACAGGAGTATTTATATGGCCTAAGCTTGAGGGGACTCCCACGGAGGCCGTTAGCGGGAATATATATAGGGAGGGATGCATAATCAACGCCACACAGAGTCTGGAATGGTCTCCATGCGACCACACTGCACGTTTCAAACCAGCCTCTTGTGTTTGTGAGTGACGGACACAAGAAACAGAGGAATATATGTTGTTTGTGTCTATGACGTTGCCTAGTAAGGTTACCCAAATAACAGTGTTTGCTTGAGAGGCAGAGTGTAAATTTAGCATGCTTCTTCGCTGACTGCAGGAATCTCCGTTTACAAGCAAATACCCGGCAGAGGAGAAGAGAAGATTAAGTGGGAAATATAAATTATAATACATAATACAAAATAATTACGTAAACAGAAAGACCTAGATATGTATGGCAAAAAAACCTGACAACGATTCTTTCCATAGATTAAAGGTTTCATCCTCGCAGGGCAAGAATTTAGCTTGGCGAAAAGCGCTGTGGGAGAAAAATAAAAAAGAGAATAACAAACAAAAGCAATTACTGCAGTATCTCTGCAACGTCTGTTTCCAGCTAGTTCAGAGTTGTCCGTCAAGGCAGTGCAGATTGAAAGCGCCTGATCTATGACACCACATATTTAGTCATCTGAGCGAGAGGATGAGAGCGAATAATTAGCTCCCCTCAAGCTTCGCCAATTAGGATTCAGAGAGAGACAGAGAGATATAGAGAGAGACAGAAACCCACTGATTGATTAGACGCAACACGAAAATACTTTGGGCAGCACGGAATGCGAATAATTTTCCCTGCAGAGGCATCCGTGGCGTCCCAGTGGACGGACGTTACTGGCAGGGGGATGGTAGTCTGTGACTAACTGGGGAAATATATACTGCACTCCCAGTGGAGCTCGGTGCCGGGCTGAGTGGAACGCGGCATCTTTCGAAAAACATCTGCTTTGCCTGGTTGCTAATGAAGGCAAGAAAATCAGGTGACAAGAAGAACAGTGTAATGTCTGTTAACGTGAAACGGCCAGGCGGCAAGGGCTCTCAAATCGCGAGAGTGGCGGAGGCTCATATATTTTACATGTCGGATAGGGCGTATGGTACGCTCTCGAGATACGGAGGGACATAATTAACTGACAAAGTAGTGACGGGGGATGTTTCATCTCGGCTGACAGAACAAAACGAACGTTTTTGCCGAGTGGGTCTGTTCGTCGCTCCGGCGCTTACGCGACAGTCCTTGCAGATGATGCACACAGCAAATATTTGGCTAAGGGCAAAAATATAGCAACAACGGGGGGGGGCATAGTTGTATATCTTCAGCAGATACGGAGAAGAAGCTCTAAATCAAAGGTTGAACGGAGTCAGCAGAATTCGCAGGAAGGGCAAGGCTAGAGCAGGCAGAAGCTCACACACACTGACACACACACTCACACACACACACACACACACACACACACACACACACACACACACACACACACGCTCTACACAAGAGCAGGCAGACGTCTCTGGGATTAGCTGCATATACACACTGCTCACACTGGAGAGAAATCCATGACTTCAACACAAAATCTGTTAGAGTCTCCCGAACAGTCAAACCCAGCCTTAATTTCCGTCTCCAAAACAGTAGAGCACAGTACATAGGTGACAGCTACTGACAGCCTACCAATAGGTCAACTCTTATTTTGTTTCCTAAAGCTCACATACAATGCTTTGAAATAAGTTGTTGTAAGGGAAGGTGTGCCCCTCCATCAGTACATTAACTTGGCCTTTGAGTCGTTACACTGATGCAAATGTCCTTCTTTCTGAAGATTTTGATCTCCCTGCCAGCTAGTGTCTGTTTTTTCCTAAAGTGGCGTGAAATTAGCCACTGGAAGGAAAGGACTGCCCCTCACCTTCTACAGTACACTTTACAGTACTAGGTTTTAATCGGTTTGATCGTTTTTTTTCCCCCCCTCATTCATATTACAGGAAGTGTTTATTTCCCTGCAAGCGGTGGTTTACCGCCCTGTGGCAGGACTGTGTTGCCAGCCGTGCCCTTACGCTGAACAAGATGTTCTTTTGTTGTTTTGGCGTCGGGTTCTGCTGAGGAGTGGATCGGAGCGGTGGTAAGGCGAGGCGAGGCGTGGTGCGGCGTGGCGTGGTGCGGAGGCTCCGAGTCCAATCTATCAGCCTCTAGCCTCGGGGCCAAGTGGAGCTTAGCGTTTGGCGCTTGCTTGATGGATCTACTGCTGTGAGCTCTCCCACTGCTTTGCACGGGGCAGAGGCTGTGGGGTATCTGTGTGTGTGTGTGTGTATAACTGTGTGTGTCTGTGTGTGTGTGAGAGAGAGTGTGTGTGGGTGTGTGTGTGTGTGTGCGTGAGTGTGTCTGTGTGAGAGAGAGTGTGAGTGTGTGTGTGTGCCTGTGCTAGTGTATGCCTGTGTAAGTGTGTGTGTGTGTGTGTGTGTGTGTGTGTGTGTGTGTGTGTGTGTGTGTGGAGAGCGTGGGAGGTGAAGAGGAAGGGGGGCTGGATGATTGCCGGGGCACCTCCAACCATGACCCCCCTGGAAGACACGGATGTCAGACCCGTGGGGGGTGCTGTGGGTGGGGGTGCTGTGGGGGTGCGCGGATCGGGGGCCTCGGTAGTGCGTGGCGCTTGGCCCAACTTCTCCTCGCTCCACCAGCTTTTTCCAAAGCGGTGGGCCGGAATTTGCTGGGAAATTCACTCTCCGTGTCCGGGGTGCACAGGAGGGAGGGAAATAAATAAATAACCACACACACACACACACACACACACACAACAAAGTGGACATGTTACTTACAAGACTTGCGCGCACACACAAAAACACACACACACACACACACACACACACACACACACACACACACTCTCATAGATACTCAGACACATACATGCTACACAGTGTTTCAATTTCAAGGAGATGCTTTCTGAGATTGAATCCATTTCTTGTCGTCTAATCCAGAGCTGGGTAGGTCCGCATCTAGAGCTAACAACACAAAACAGCTGCCACCTCCCCAATCACACACACACACACACACACACACACACACACACACACACACACACACACTCTCACATACACACACGCACAGACATACTCTCTCACATACACACACACACACACTGATGCCAGTCATTCGATAACAAGCGTACGGATCACCAGGCAATGTACACTGATAGATACCCCCTACCCAGACTCCATACTGCTTATGCCTATGCTATCACATAGCAGGGTGCATCACCACCTTCTTTGTAATACTTTTGGCATTTGGTAATAATATGCTTATTCATTATAGTAATACTCAATATATACATACATTTAAAATAATACTTCATATTGTTTTATGAATTGAATTTAATAAGGGTTATTATTTTATTTTCTCATTTCTGCATTTACTGTTTTTTTTCCTAATGATTTGTAAATATTTTAAGATTATCCTACCGACTCCAAATCCAGGCCACAACTGGGCCAAATCCAGGCTACAACTGGGCCAAATCCAGGCCACAACTGGGCCAAATCCAGGCCACAACACGGCCAAATCCAGGCCACATCTGGGCCAAATCCAGGCTACATCTGGGCCAAATCCAGGCCACAACTGGGCCAAATCCAGGCCACAACACGGCCAAATCCAGGCCACATCTGGGCCAAATCCAGGCCACATCTGGGCCAAATCCAGGCCACATCTGGGCCAAATCCAGGCTACAACTGGGCCAAATCCAGGCCACATCTGGGCCAAATCCAGGCTACATCTGGGCCAAATCCAGGCTACAACTGGGCCAAATCCAGGCTACATCTGGGCCAAATCCAGGCTACATCTGGGCCAAATCCAGGCCACAACTGGGCCAAATCCAGGCCGCATCCAGAGGAATTTGCTATCTGGATCTCTATGTGTCCATGTAGCGTGTTTCTCTGGCAGGGAAGTGCCAGCGTGGTTCTCTAGGAGCAGTCGCACAAAAGAGACGCTGGGTGCAGCACTTCTTCTGTCGCAGACCCCACACGCTCTCTCCTCATTGACCCCACACACTCTCTCCCCATCGGGAACAACTGAAGCTCTCTCCCCATCGGGAACAACTGAAGCTCTCTCCCCATTGGGAACAACTGAAGCTCTCTCCCCATCGGGAACAACTGAAACAAGTCGCTGGAGCTCAGAAAAAGACAAAAAAAAGGCTATATAGACCCTATGGAAAGTATTTTCTTTATAGATCCTAAATGTACACAAAACACAAAACCAAACTGCCACGAAGGGCAAACATGTTCATGAAGCACACACAGATACAAACACACACACAAACACCAACACAAATTCAAACAGTCAGACCATCCAAACTCACACACTAACATCATTACCTTGTAAACCACTGTGTTTGGGCACCGTTAACCAAAGGGTCCATTCCTTGTGAATGGGGGTGCAGGGCAAGGCAAGGCAGCGAGCTTCCTGCCCCCCCCCCACCACACACTCCAACTCGGGCCTGTCACCCTGCTGAAGCCGGCGGATCTCTGAGAATTTATGGCCGCGCGGGGTCTTAGGTAGAGGCCTGGCAGAGAGAGCATGAATCACCTCCCTAGGCCTCATCCATCACCTGGCAGAGGTGAAAGACGCCCGCAGCACGGCGCGCCACGGCACGCCACGCCGCGTAGCGCCACCCTGCAGCGCGCACAGCTGTGCTCCAGAGCCCTGCGCAGATCCAGACGCAGGCACGCCCCCGCCATGCTAGCTTTAAGGCGCTCCCGTGGTTAAAAGGAGCGGTCTTTGTGGGGGGGGATTATGGACTGTGGAAGATGGAGTCGCAGGGAGGAGGACGGGGGGGAAGTGTGGGAAATGTGCAAGGGGGTTATGGGTGGGCGGGCGGGTGGGGTGAGGCATATGAGAATGTTTAAAAGTGTTTATTTTTCAGGGATAGGGTCTGTAATTCCTTTCATGCTGCTCAAAATTCCACTGTGCGAGATGAAGAGGAGGAGGAGGAGGGGGAAAGGCACGGGGGCAGGGGGGGATGGAGACTGTGCCCTGAAGGATTTTCATCAAATGCTTCATCAAATACTACCACTGTTATGCTCATCAGGAAAGTATTTGGTTGTTTCGCGTGTGTGTGTGAGTGTGTGTGTGTGTGAGTGTGTGAGTGTGTGTGTGTGTGTGTGTGAGTGTGTGTGTGCTTCCCATGGACCACACAGCAAAAAAGTGTTTCCTTTCCTTTCCTTCCTCTGCTTTCTATTCTTCTTAATGAAATCTACTGTAAATGGTGCGATGCAGTTCGCTGAGGGAGCGCTTCAGCAGGTTAGAAATACACATACACATTTCCATCACAGGACAGAAATACACAGTGTCTTGGTGGGAGGACTGATTAGTAGGTACAGTAATCTGCAGAGGAGCCATTTTTCACTCGGCCCGCACAGGAACAATAATGTTTTATCCATCAACTTATGCTTTGCTATGATCCCAGAGCAAATGGCGCATCATATGTTTGTCGTTTATCTGGCATGACTTCATTTGGCCGCGTTTTAATGACCCCAAAAGCACAATCCTGGATAAGCAGGGAATGGCGCAGACCTGCCCCCAAAACCAACAGATAACCACACAAGATTAACACACACACAACCTCAGACACACACACACACACACACACACGAATGGCACAAACCTGCCCTAAAACCAACAGATAACCACACAACAAGATTAACACACACACAACCTCAGACACACACACACACAAACACACACACACACACAAGAATGACACAGACCTGCCCCCATAACCAACAAATAACCACACAACAAGATTAACACACACACAAGAATTGCCCAGAAATGCCCCCAAAACCAACAAATACGAACACAACAAGCTTAACCTCACACACACACACACACACACACACACACACACACACCATACAGAAGCCAACATCAAGCTGTCCGGCGACAGCTAAACTAGATTCCAATCACACTCTACCAACAGTAACTCACTAAACAGCCAGGCTTTATTCACGGCCCCAGCGCCATAAACCACGGCCAGCTGTCGCCCGTTATAGCTAACACCACTAATCTCTCGGTTGGCAGGGGCGCGGGCATTAGCCACAGGCCCAGGTGCTGGGAAGAGGGAGAGGTCCTCCACCTGGGGCCCCAGGCGGCCCGGGCCCCGTGCCCGCCCAGCGGTGAGCCGTCTGGGGCTGCAGCGGTGGCTCGGGGTCCCCCGCCGGACACTGATGGATGTGGCCAGAGGCCTGATTCTCCATCACAGAGGGCCGGCTGGAGCGTGCCATTGATTTACACCAGCTGCTTGATAGGGACCGGCGCCACTCGCGGATCGCTCGATACACACACACACACACACACACACACACACACACACATACACACACACACACACACACAGACACACACACACAAGTGTGGAGGCCCACACACACACACATATACACACACACAAAAGTACACGCATGGATGAAAAAAAAAATAATGGACAAATACACTTGTGTATATGTGCACAAAAACAATCGCGCACGCACGCACGCACGCACGCACGCACGCACGCACGCACGCACGCACGCACACACGCACACACACACACACACACACACACGCCCACATGCAGAAAGCTCATCCCTTGGCTTGAGTAATGGGTGCAACGCGTGGGGATAGCGGGCTAATCGCTCTCGGCTTTCACACACACACACCTCCGCCCGACCCTCTGTGTGCATCCCCATCAAGCCCCATTTAGCATTCGCCCGGCTCGCAATCTATTCCACTTTAAACACACACACACACACACACACACACACACACACACACACACACACGCTTTACCTCTTCTTGAGCATGCTGAGGTTGTGAGGGGATTTTGGGGTGTTTGAGGGAAGGGAAAAGAGCTTATTTTTTTATTCAGTTCTTTACAGACATAATCTCGGAATTACAATTTTTAATGGCAGTTGTCGGAAAAATAAATACACAGGGGGGCTATAATGCGTTTATTTATATCGGCTCAAACCTGGCTGAGAATATTAGGCTATTACACAGGGCAGTCGGCGGGAAATGACCCAAAAACCAACTTAAGCCCGGAGCGGTCGTGAGGCCAGGCATCATGACCTTTACAGATTGCCCAGGACCGCGTGCACACACACACACACACACACACACACACACACACACACACACACACACACACACACACACACACACACACACACACACACACACACACACACACACACACACACACACACACGTATACATGAACTTTATGTGTCGTAGGATAAATGGCCCTGCTATAGAAATAAATATAAGAGCAGTGGAAATGTGCTTGGATTACACAGGGTCATCTAGTTTTTTAAATCTAAGTCTTAGATTTTCTCTCTAGTTCTTATGCCTGGTTTTCAGTAATGGAGCTATTGAAGTACAGACTGATGCAATCACCTGCACACACTCCCAGTAGGATCCTCAGGAAAAAGGAAAAACAAACAAAAACAAACAAAAACCTCTAATGTGAAGATTAAGAGAAAAAATAATGAGATAAGTAGGAAAAGACAAATCAGTCACACAGCTGGTAGTGACGAGCGTGTGTGGATGAATCATCAACGTTCAACGCAGGACGACTTCACAAAAGTAATTCATTTTTCGAATTTCATTTAGCCTGATTGTCTCTGGAGCTGATGGCCAACTTAAAAAAAATAAAAAAAATGTAAAAACAGTGTGTTTTGGTTTGGTGGAGGCAACGTTTTCCACCATGAAGAGAAATCTGGTGTAAGGCTCTAATGGATTCGAGGGCACAACAGCCTCAGAACATGGCCCGTCAGGGTAAGACAAACGAGTGTCTACACACTCCACACACACTACACAGCCGGCTCGGATTAGTCCCAGAGTCCGTTAGTAAAGGCCCATTTTTCAGCCCGCCTGATTACAATCACCACGGGGACAGGGGGGCATCATAGCCTGAGGTGAATGAGTAGCAGTAGTAACAACAAACAACAACAAACAAACAAACAACAGCGAGAACATTTACTCAAGGAACAACTGCAATAACGACAACAAACATTTACGCCAGGAACAACATTTACACCAGGAACAACTGCTATAACGACAACAAAGGCAGGCTTGTTTTGATGAGAGGTGGCAGTTATGGCTCACTTGATTCCTCTCAGCACACACAACCCTTCTCCTTTGGGGTGGGAAACCCTGTTTGATATATTTCTGCACACTGCACACTTCCCTTGACATTGGCCTCTGCTGACTAACGGATATTAACATTTTATTATCCTCATTCAAAATAACGTGTTCAAAACAAAACAAACAAAAACAAACAGATTATACTGTCCTCTGCTGAAAGAATGCTACTGATGTCTCTCGGATTCGTTGTCCCTCAAAAGACTCACAAGGTCATATACTTCACAAGGTCATATTGGGTATGTGAGTAAGTGCCAAAAGTGTGGAGGACATGGAACTTATATATTTATATAGTGTCATTTACAATGCTCTTTTTTTATATAGTGTCATTTACGACAAACTTTTTTGAAAGGCTGTCTGAAAAGAACCGTCATGGACGCCTCGGGACAGCAAGTGTATGTCAACAATGACAAGAAAGGAAAAGAACAAAGGAGTGAATGATAAAAAAAAATAAAAAAATAAACCTCCGCTATGTATCAGGGGAAACTTTGAAATGCATCAATGCACCTGAATACAAACTAGGACTCCTCCGCTTTGCAGGCTGACCAAATAAGGCCCCTTTAAAAGACAGCACTGGGGTTAAAGAAGATGTGTCAAGATAAAGGTCATTTGCCAGGGTAACTGAACTAATCACAAGCGCAATCTTAACCCAAATTCATTTAATTCTCCACAGATATGCGCATCCAAGGGCACAGGGCAGATATTTGCGGTGTGATATTGAGAGATTATATTTTTAACACGCTCATAGTTACTCCCTAGGAGGAGAGTGTCGGTCGAGCCCTTGATCAGGTCACCAAGTGGACACGCCGAGTAGAGCTAATATATACACACAGGCCTCAGATCAGGCAGGGCCCTTGACTTCCCACGTAGCTGTACTTTCAGAGTTAACTTTGGGAAGTTTCTCACGATAAATACACGGTCACTGACACAGCCATTTGGGGTGGCATTTAGAGCGTCTGCAAATTAGGACGCAAGCAACCTGGCGAGACAAGCGACGGTGGTCCTACGTATGAGTTGTGTGAATAGAGCCTTGGAGGTCTGAGAAGAAATATGTCTGACAGGTCAATTACATAGTCTGCTACTCATGCCAATCAGAGGACAGAAAAAGAACTTACTTAGAGGAGCATAAGTGGAAATGGTGTTGTTATGGAGGGGGAGTGTGTGTGTGTGTGTGTGTGTGTGTGTATGTGTGTGTGTGTGTGTGTGTGTGTATGTGTGTGTGTGTGGTTGGGGGCGGGGGGGTTGTGGCAGACCGAAAGTGCAATTTTCAAATCACACATTATGATTGGCACATTTAACGGTCATTTTATCACTGGCGAAGTGCAAATTCCACTTGGGGATTACTAAATTACCAGAACACCTAGTGGCACACAGGGAGCCAAACTGAATGAGGAAAAAAAAATATTGAAAAGATAAGGAGAAAAAATGCACCGAGGAAAGTGGAGCAACGTTGAGGCACACTAAAGACACACACACACACACACACACGCACACACACGCACACACACAGTTATGGTCCACTTTTACAAACTCTACAGCCATTTCCAGCAGTTTAGAGAACAGACAAACTGGGATGGCAGACATGTAAAGTAGTGCAATCCCCAGGCCTTCTCCCCTCACACTTCCCTTCCCTTAACTGCCACTGAGAGAGAGCTGGGGCCTCAGCTGGTAGTAGCACAACCCTGCTGAGTTCTTCCCTCCATCTCTCTCTCTCTCTCTCTCTCTCTCTCTCTCTCTCTCTCTCTCTCTCTCTCTCTCTCTCTTCCCTCTCTCTCGCTCCCTCTCTCTCTCTCTGGCTGGCTCGCTCCCCTCTTTTTTTCCTCTCCCCTCTCTCTCTTTCTCTCACACTCACACACACTCTATTCCTCCCTCCTTCAATCTCTTCCATTATTTCCCTCTCTGCCTCCCTCCATCTGACTCCTACGTTCTACATCACAGTCTCCACTCTTTCAAATCTGTGTCCCTCATCTCTCTCTCTCTCTTCACTTCATGTCTCGTTCTTTCTCCATCCTGCTCTCTGTCTTCGTCCCACCACTCTTTCTTCGTCACTTTCTCTGCTCATCTTCCTCTCACCAATTCACTTGCCCCTTCAGCAGTCTCTGTCCCCCCCCCCTACTTCTTTTCATTGGTTTGTTGACGCTTTTTTCCTCTGTTTCTTATCTTCTATCCCTTCCTTTCTTTTTCTTTCCCTCTCTCGCTCTCACTCTATCTGCCCATCACCATCTCTATATAGCTTTCCCTCCTTTCCTCTCTCTCTCTCTCTCTCCTCTCTCTTTCAGTCCCTCACCCACTTTCTCTTTCTCTCTCTTTCTCTGCGCTGAATGACAAACAGTGCTTCACACTCTCCAGCCGGCCCTGACCCTGGCTAGCCGCTGGTGTCCTTGGGGGTCCTCCCCGACTGCCGATTGTGGACAGGCGCCAGCCAGGACGACCCACTATAGAGTCCTCATTCCACACTGCCAGGACCGGCCGTCAGGGGAGGACCCCTCAGCTTCCTGTGACAGAAGTAATCAAACGGTCTGTCACCAAAACTGGCCACAAACCTTACTCATTCCCCCCGGAAACATTTATCATGTTATTCTATCTCTTTATTTCTCCTACTGTCCTTCTCTCTCTTCCATTGATGTCACTATCTTTCTTTCTTACTCCCTTCTGTCTCACTCTCTCTCTCTCTCTCTCTCTCTCTCTCTCTCTCTCTCCTTCTGTCTTATTTCTTTTTTTCTTTTTTCTTCTTCTCCATATCTCATGATTTCTCCCTGACGTCCTTTCTTTATTATATATTTCTATTGTCATTGACTCTGCCTTGTATTTTCCTTTCTCTTCCTCTCCTCGACCCTCTCCTTTCCTCACGCCATCTCTCTGCTCAGTTTGCCCCTGGAGAGCAGACGGCAACAACGCCACTTCACTCCACCGCACGACACAAAGTGGAGGCCATTCTTTCAAGTGACAATGCCCACATCTCTCCCCCCTCTTCTCTCTCTTACTTACTCGCTCTCCCTTCCTCTCTCTCTCTCTCTCTCTCTCTCTCTCATCTGTCATTCTTTCCCAATGGTGGGCTTCGGTCAAACATTTTAGGCATTCTTTTCTCCTGCTTCTCTCCTCACAATTCTGACAAGGGTGATAGGACTCCAGCAGTGCAATAAAAGAGCACACACACACAGGCACGCGCACACACACACACACACACACACACACACTCTTTGACCTCCCTCAGAGGGCGAATGGAATATGTAAATGTAGCTTTCAAAATACAGAACTCTTGCCGATCCTTTGTCATGGCAACCCCTCCAACATCAGCCACCTCCCGCACAGACTCAGCTCTGCAGCTGACTGGTGCTGTCGCTGTGGCAGCCACACTGCGGGGGAGCTCATTTCATTTCGTACATAGATTTGGATTTTGCGAGTCGTATCTTTCTCCCACTTACATATCAGTTTCTTTCCGCCCGCACACACACCTGCACTCTGCTATCAAAATTAGTCCCCCCGCCCCCCCCCGCACACACACACACACACACCTGCACTCTGCTATCAAAATTAGTCCCCCCCCCCCGCACACACACACACACGCACCTGCACTCTGCTATCAAAACAAGTCCACACACACACACACACACGCACCCACACCTGCACTCTGCTTAAAAACAAGTCCACACACACACACACACACACACACATTCCTTAGTCCAATGCACTGTTGCACTGTTTGTTTGTATTGTATTGTATTGTGTTGTATATTTTGTGTAAGCACACTGAGAGTCACTTTACCAAGTCAAATTCCTTGGCCAATAAAACCTGATTCTGATTCTGATGACACACACACACCTGCACTCTGCTATCAAAATTTGTCCCATGCCGCACTCTTTCGCACTGGGATCCGCAGATCACACAGCATTCCTGTGGGAGCATGAGCGTCTAGATGAGGGGACCAGAGAGGAGGAGGAAGAGAGAAGAGGATGGAGATTGAAGAGAGGAAGAGAGGAGGAGGACAGTAGTAGAAGAGGAGAGGAAAAAGGGGACAAGACAAGAGAAGGAGGTGGGAAGGGGTGAGAGGAGAAAGAGGAGAAGAGAGAGAGAGAAAGAGAGGGTTGAGGAGAGAAAGGGAAACGAAGATAGTAGAGGAGAGAGTAAAGGGGAGGAGAAAGAGAAAGAGGAGAGGACAAAGAGAGAGGGTTGAGGAGAGATAGAGAGAGAGAGTAAAGGAGAGAAGAAAGAGAGAGAAGGAGAAAGAGTAAAGGAGAGGATAGGATGTCTGCAGAGAAGCCTGTAGAGGAGAGGAGAGGTTGAGAAAGGAGAGGAGAGGAAAGGGAAGGATGAGAGATCAGAGGATGAGGAGAGGACAGGAGGTTAAGAAAGGAGAGGAGGGGAGGGGAAAGGGAAGGATGAGAGATCAGAGGATGAGGAGAGGACAGGAGGTGAAGAAAGGACAAGAGATGAGGCCTGCAGTGCATTCAAATGCATCTGGGAACTGAACCAAACTCCACTCTGATGCGGAGCCAAGCCACCAGCACATAGATCACAGCAGCATTCAGAGATAACACTCCGCAGTGTGCTCCAGCACTGAGGTCACTTTGGCAAGCTCCTTTAAAACACACACAGTCATGAACACAGGGTGAACGCCGCACCATCCGATCGCAACCTCCATAGTCCTTTAAACACACGCAGTCATGAACACAGGGTGAACACAGCACCATCCGATCTTAACCTCCATAGTCCTCTTCCTCACTAGGCTATATCTGCAACCTCCCTAGTCCTCTCCCTCACTAGGCTATCTCTGCAACCTCCATAGTCCTCTCCCTCTCTAGGGTATATCTGCAACCTCCATAGTCCTCTCCCTCACTAGGCTTTATCCGCTCAGGAAATGGAAATATTTTCTCTGCAACTGAAGTTGTGTAAAAGCGCTCACTCTTTCTCTCCTTCTCTCTAGATGCGAACAGAATAGCTGGAGCGGTTGTCTTGACGTAGCCCACATTGTCAGCCCAGATAGGATGCAACAAGGTCCTTGCCATCCCATCATTTGAATCCTATGCTGTACTCGTGGAGGTCACTTGCCATCCCATCATTTGAATCCTATGCTATACTCGTGGAGGTCACTTCCTTTGAGCGTGTTAAGCAAACAGTACACAACTGAATAGAAGAGGGCAAATGGAAAAAGGAGAGAAAAAAAGAAGACATTTTATCAACATCTCTCAAAGCGAGGTATTGATGTGGCGGAGGTAGGTGTGGGTAAACACTATCTGCCGGCCCGCTCCATGACATCACTGACCTCTGAGTTTCCATGACAATGTGCAAGAGAGTGAGAGGGAGAGAGAGAGAGAGGGAGTGAGTGAGTGAGTGAGTGAGTGAGTGAGTGAGTGAGTGAGTGAGTGAGTGAGTGAGTGAGTGAGTGAGTGAGTGAGTGAGTGAGTGAGAGAGAGAGAGAGAGAGAGAGAGAGAGAGCGAGAGAGAGAGACAAAAGCAGAAAAGCATAGTGGAGACCAAGCTAGACAGAGAACAGAAAATATAGCAAAATGGCAATGAATGGGGGAAGTGTGTGTGTGTGTGTGTGTGTGTGTGTGTGTGTGTGTATGAGAGAGAGAGAGAGAGAGAGCATGAGGTCCACCTTACCTTGACCTCCACGTGCGCCATGAGGACGGCAAAGTTGGTGAGGTGGGTGCAGGAACAGGTGGTGTGTGTCCGGTTGGTGCCTAGCAACCGACAGTCCTGCGTGGACCAGGAGCCCATCATGGTGCGCTTGGAGTAACTCCAGAACGAACAGTTGGGGTTGAAGTTCTCCTGAGAATGCTGGGGGAAGCAGCCAAGGAGAGAACCAGTGGGGGTACACACACACACACACACACACACACACACACACACACACACACACACACACACGACAGGAGAGAGAGAGAGAGAGAGAGAGAGAAGAGAGAGGAGCAGAGGTTATAGACATCATCTCACTGCTTCAAGGAGATTCAAATGACCAATGGCCGACCCGGTCAGTGCTGTTACGGATGGGAAGACTTCAGAAGTAACGAATGGGCTTAATTTCATCTCCTGACTTCATGCAGTTCAATTTTCACTGTCCTTTGTGTAAATATTTAAAAAGTGGTGGTGGGTGTGTGTGTGTGTGTGTGTATGTGTGTGTGTGGAGAATTACAGAAAAAAAGAAAAGGAAAAACTGTTCTGGTGTAAATTAGACTTTGCCAGTCTTCTGCATGCTCTCTCTCTCTCTCTCTCTCTCTCTCTCTCCCTCTCTCTCTCTCTCTCCGGTGATTTTCATTTAATGTCAGTGTGCGTCACTGAGCTAAGAGCCTCATTGTGCTCCCCCCCCCCCCCTTCCTCCCCCCTCCTTTCTTTCCCTCCTTTTTTGGGGGGAATTAACCTTTCAGCGAGAGAGAAGCGGAGGGAATCTGGCTGATCTTTAAATGGTGCCATCTTGAAGCTCTGCCACGCCGCGCTGCTGTTTCCAGTTGCGTCGGGGCCAGCACTGTCCCATTGTGTGTGAGCTTCTCTCTCTCTTAAGTCCCTGCCACCCTTCAAAGCAGCCTCTGGGAAGAACAGGCGGCAGGGATTATCAAATAGGTGACGTCTCCTCCACTTTAAAGGTGATCTGCTATATGAAGAACTCTTGTCTTTTTGTCATTACGTAACATGATCAAATACTGCCTGATCATGGCAGAACGTATGTGTGAATGTGCTTGCTTGTGTGTGTGTGTGTGTGTGTGTGTGTGTGTGTGTGTGTGTGTGTGTGTGTGTGCATGCATGCATTTTCACACATTCACACACAGATGAAGATATGAAAACAGATTACTGTTCTGCGATGAGCACAATTTGACATCCACGAAGTAGGAGGGAAAAAAAATATTTCCGCCCATCAAAAACCCACTAATATTCTAATACAATCATTTTAGGCAGATCCCTTGAGACAAAGGCTTTTACACGGCAGAAACTCTCCCATTCACTGAAGCACTGAAGCACTGGCCTTGATCATCACACTGCCTTGTACCTCTGCCTAACTAACTACCACAGGGGCTCAAAGCCACCAGTTCCACAGAAACACCAATTAAGTGCCAGTTATGATGGCAGACACAGGGTTGGGTGGCAACCCGGCTCTTACCATGCGGGTACAGAGAGTGGAGTGTGTGTGTGTGCGCATGTGTGTGTGTGTGTGGGGGGGGGGGGGGGGGGGGGGGGGGATGGAGAGAGAGAGGAAGAGAGAGAGAAGAGAAAGAGAGAGTGCGAGTGGACGGCAGAAAGGAAGGGGAGACAGAGAACTAAAGAGAAGAGAATGATTGAGAGGGAGAGTGGAGAAGAAGAGAAGAGAGTGAATGAGAGGGAGAGTGGAGAAGAAGAGAAGAGAGTGAATGAGAGGGAGAGTGGAGGGGAAAAGACAGAAATAGTGAGATGGAGGGGGGGATGGACGAACAGGAAGTTGATGCTGTGTTTATTAGCTCAGTTCAGCACAGCTCAGCACAGCACACACACACACACACACACACGCACACGCACACGCACACGCACACGCACACGCACGCGCACACGCACACACACACACGTGCTCACACACACACACATGCACACACACACACACACACACACACACACACACACACACACACACACACACACAGCAATCCGCCCAGCAAGTCTCCGTTTTAATAACCGCTCTGACCTCAACACCCGCTTCCTCTATTTCATTTTCAAGACCATAAGCTTCCTCTCTTTCTTTTTTTCACACCTCTGGTCTCACTCTCTTTCTGTCTTTCCCTCATCACGCCTGTTTCATGCCCTCCCCTCTCTGTTCAGCCTCCCTAACGGTGCCAGTCCTACTGTTCTTTATTCTTTTACTGCCTTTCTGATTTCATTCACCAACCTTTTTTTAACTTCATTTACCCTCTCTGAATCTCTCTCTCTCTCTCTCTCTCTCTCTCTCTCTCTCTCGCTCTCACTTCAGGTTCCTTCTCTAACTAGCACCCCTTCCGTCACCGCCTCTCTCTCTCTCTTTCTCTCTCTCTCTCTCTATCCCTCCCTCTCTCTCCCTCTCTCTATCCCTCCCTCTCTCTCTCTCTGTTCTGTACCATTTCCTCTCTCTCGCTCTCACTTCAGGTTCACTTCAGGTTCCCTCTCTAACTAGCACCCCTTCCGTCACCCCCCTCCCCCTCTCTCTCTCTATCCCTCCCTCCCTCTCTCTCCCTCTCTCTCTATCCCTCCCTCCCTCCCTCTCTCTCTCTCTCTCTCTTTCTCTCTCTATCCCTCCCTCTCTCTCTCTCTCGCTCGCTCTCTGTCTCTCTCTCTCTGTCTCTGTCTTTGTCTCTCTCTCTCTCTCTTTACGTCTATTTCTCAGCCTTCATCTATTTTTATCTATGCTTTCTCCATCTGACTCTCCCTATCTATCTGTCAAGCCATGATTTTCTCTCTCTTTTTCTCTTTCTCCAGCACTCCATCTATAAGCCTCTCAACAACTTTCTTTATCTCACGTCTCTCTCAGGCTTTCACTGACCAAACCTCTAATATTGTCTGTCGCTCTTATTTTATGAGTCCATCTGTCACTGACTCTCTCTCTCTCTCTCTCTCTCTCTCTCTCTCTCTCTCTCTCTCTCTCTCTCTCTCTCTCTCTCTCTCTCTCTCTCTCTCTCTCTCTCTCTCTCACTCCCTCTCTCTCACTCTCTCCCACTCTCTTTCTTTCTCCTCCCTTGTAATCATTCTCTTTCTCTTCACCTCTCTGTCCACCTACCTCCCTCCCACATCCCCCAGGCGAATCTGCAAGTTGCCAAGGTCTCCAACCTGCCTATTAGGTGCTGGAGGCGTAGTCAACAGACAGGCAGGGGGATGTTTGACGGAGATAATACGCCGAGGCGAGAGAGCTAATGCTCGTGCCGTGACTAACACGCCGTCAGGGAGACCGACCCGATAGAGCCCATATTTGCTTAGCCTCGCAGGTTGGACTTGGCAACCTCATTCTTTAGGGGAATGGGGGAAGAAAAAAAACAGATGTTTGGATGTGGAAGAAGAGTAGTGTTTGTGTAAGTGTATATAGGAAGATTGGATCGCAGAGGGGATTCTTGAGTGCAATTCCATTTAGCCGATGAAGAATGCCTATAGTGAGGGAGCCAATGCATTTTTACCACATACATCCTTGATTCGGTGCCAGGTGTCTAAGGGGTCATTTAATATCCTATTTCAAAGCGATCGCAAAGCCTGTACAGAGCGGGCAACAACCAAAGATCATCTGTCTGAGGTCTGCAGGCTGTGGAACAAATGCTCTTCAGCTCAGCTAAACCATATGCTATGTCGGCTAACAACATGGAGCTTACTGTGAACACCTTACCCTGGAAATTGACTCGTGTGTGTCTGCATTGATGTTGGTAGTGCTGTTATAATCTACTGCTTACTCAGGGGTCAAACAGATTAGGTAGATTAGTTAGATTAACTCTCTTCAATTCACTGACGGCCCAGGCTAATCTGCTCACCGAAGGGCTACCCGCACCATAATCAGCCAGTCACTAATTAGCCGCCACATTTCCCCAGTGTTTCACTGTTACGTGCTATAGCTCCTGCTATTCACAATCACTCTTACTGCCACTGTACACATGATCTTGATCATGATTTACACTTTACACTTTACATATGATCAGAATATACCTTACACTAGGATAAGATATTTTTACTGTGGTTGTCAATCCCTCACACACCTGGCACCAAACGAGTGGGACATTAAGCAGTGGTCGTGGTAGAAATAAGTGCATAACCTTATAGAACCATCCAGAGGCCAGAGAAAGTGGAAAATAAGTTGCAGTTTAACATCAAAGCTTATTTTCTTCTATTTTACGCACAATTTACTATAAATGAGAACATATGCAGCGTTGCAAAAAAAACACTCAGTGAATTGATGATTTTGCAAATCGCGGAATCGAGAAAAACTGGGGGACTGATTACCACTGTACATATATTCTGTGCTCTGTACCAAAATAAAGTTGAACTCTAATATATAATATAATATAATATAATATAATCTACTGAACTGCATAACTGCATTTCATTGGCTTTGAACCTATACTCTGCACAACAGAAATAAAGGTGAATGTACTCTATATGTGTGGTTCCCTCAGAGCGGTGGCCACCTACCAGCAGGTGTTTGACGGTGAAGATGACGGGGTCGGACAGGTAGACCTTGGTGCTGTCTTTGCTGATGGAGGCGGTGATGACGGGCGAGTTGACGATGAGCGAGTAGTTGGTGGCCAGCGTCTCGCTGCTCAGCTTCATACTGGCGTTCTCCGTGGACAGGTACGAGCCCAGGTGTTTGTAGAGGACGAAGGCCATCCGTATCTCACCTAGGAGGAGAGGAGAGAGTGATGAAAAAAAAAAATAGTGATCGCTTTCAAATAGGTTTCCAAGTAAAAGTTTCCATAAATTCTTAACCTACACACACAAAGTAGCTTGAAAGTTCGAAAGACTTTGAAAAAAGCTCTCTTGTTGGGCTTTGGTGTGTGTGTGTGTGTGTGTGTGCGTGTGTGTGTGTGTGTGTGTGTGTGTGTGTGTGTGTGTGTAAGTGAGTCTGTGTGTGTGTGGTTGGAGGAGGTGATGAGAATAAACAGTATTGGCATTGCTTTTAGATGGCAAAGGGGACACTTTTGTTAAAAGTGAGGTTGAGCGTTTTCTTCCTCAGCGTATGAAGGAAACCGAAAACAAAACGGAAAAAGAGAGTGGATTTAATGTAAGGCTCTGGAAATGTCACATCAACTTTACTGTAGGAGCTGAGAAAAAGCAACTTTTTCCACACCTTTTTTATTCTTTTGTGATTTGTTGTGTAAGAAAATGTGCTTTTCACACATGCAGACACACATAGCAGAAGTATACAGACTCACACAAACATCAGATCAGTCATCCTCACTAACTTTTACAGGTGTACTATAGAGAGCATCCTGACTGGTTGCATCACAGTATGGTACGGGAGCTGCACAGCCAAGGACCATAAGGTCTTACGTAGTGTGGTCAGGTCTGCAGAATTCATCATAGGCAGGGAGCTCCCAGCCCTGCAGGACATCTTCCACACACGATGCATCAGAAAAGCTGGCCGGATCCTTAAAGACTGCTACCATCCATCCTTTAGACTTTTTTCCCCTTTGCCTTCTGGTAGGCGTTACCGAAGTATTCGATCTCGCACCCGTAGATTGGAGAGCAGTTTCTTTCCAAGGGCCATCAGGCTTTTAATGGACAGTGATACAGTCTCGCCACTTTACACTTTACATGTTACATTCTTGTACTGTTTGCACTATCAGTAATATTGCACTACCTGAAACCAGGCACATTTGATTTGTCTTTAGGTTAGTATAGGTATATTAGGTTAGTATAGGTTACTATACGTGTATTATATGTTTAGCAGATTGTATTGTATATTTATTTTGTAGATTTATTATATGTTTATTATATGTGTAATCTATGTTCTATAGTACTTATATGTTATGTTATGTTATTTATGTTATGCTATGGTAGTTTGTTGTACGGTGTCTTGTCCTAAGAATTTCAGTGCCCAGTCTGACTCTGTTTTTCTGTGCATCTGACAAATAAATACTTGAACTTGAACAAACACACAGTATTCCATACGTACATGTACACATAAGCAGACAGTGCATCGGTCCTATACTTGAGAAAGCAAATCTTGCATTCAAACGTCCCTTGCACTGCTTGCATTAGCACTGCCATTAGCGCATAGCAGGCACATCATAATGCACCTTTGAGTAGTGGCCAATCATAGACAGGCACATCATAATGCACCTTTGAGTAGTGGCCAATCACAGACAGGCACATCATAATGCACCTTTGAGTAGTGGCCAATCACAGGCAGGCACATCATAATGCAACTTTGAGTAGTGGCCAATCACAGGCAGGCACATCATAATGCACCTTTGAGTAGTGGCCAATCACAGGCAGGCACATCATAATGCACCTTTGAGTAGTGGCCAATCACAGGCAGGCACATCATTATGCACCTTTGAGTAGTGGCCAATCACAGGCTCCAAGAGGCGTGAAGGCTGCAATTATGTTTGACTCCCTCCACTGCATGCATTCAGGCAACTGTTCTCTGCTCATGGTGGCCATACCCAATACTACAGCCCCAAAAGGTGTTGTTTGTGGGGGGAGGTGGTGGCGGGTGGGAGGGTGTTACTCTGTCAGAGGGACACTGAGACCCCCCCCCCCCCCCCCCCCATTTCAGGGGTCACTGCTCAGTTCCGTCACCAGGGCGAGTACCATGGGCTTGCTAAGCTAATCCGTGTCCTATTCGCTTACCGTTTCGGCCATGTTGCTTCAGGGTGTTGGCGGATAGGTGGATGGAATTGCCCTGACCACCACCCTGTGGGAACTTCAGGTCAGGCAGGTTGCCGTCTGTGCTCATCCGCACCACTTCAAGCTCTGAAAGGTAAATACATAGACATATGTCAACAAAATAAACAAACAAACACACATAAATAAACAAAACTAAATGTAAATAAAAATAAATGTAAATAATACACAGAGGAACATAACAATGGCCATTAGTTATTGGTTAGAAGAAACAGCTTGTTTATACAACACTTCCGTCTTTAAATGCTCATAACACACTTGAAAGACAAGTGTAGACATAAATACATACATACACACATAGAGAGAGAGAGAGAGAGAGAGAGAGAAAGAGAAAGAGAGAGAGGCTCACTTCAGGAGAACAATGATTGGGGCTGACATTTCTCCTCTCCCCTTACACTCAAGTTAAAGTAGTGTTGGGTGTTCAAGGAGAATCGCTCCGCTCTGAGGTATTCTGAGAACTATATTTGACTGGGGATGGATTGTCTTTATAGAATCGGGAGTGATGGACAAGTGAGGAATTCCAAGTGGGGGCTGAGCCTAAAGGCGCTCTTTGCTAAGGTTCAGACTGACCACATAAGCCGCAACAGTCCGATACTTTCACATGTACCAAATGATATCCCATAAAATAAAAAAAACAAACAAAAAAACAGAATAACAATTTCTTCCCCGTATTTGTATCTATCCTTTTACAATCCTCACAGAACCACAGACTGAATCCCCTCAGGCAGTGGTAAACCTCAAAGTTAAGCCTTCCCTGTTGAGCTCGAAAAGTTCCACATCGATTTATATTCAACGCCGCACACCCTGGCATAATGGCGGGCCCCTTTTTCCCCCCCCGTGCCGTTATCCACTACGGAGTTAGGGCCCGTGGGGACAATGCACAGATGATACCGACCAATCCCCGATCCTCTGGCACGGATGCCACTGAGTCAGGGGAATTTGCCCCAATCATCTTGCTGTTTGTGCCACTGGATGTGTGTGTGTGTGTGTGTGTGTGTGTGTGTGTGTGTGTGTGTGTGTGTGTGTGTGTGTGTGTGTGTGTGTGTGTGTGCCACTGGGAAGCTTAAAACTGGCCGTAGGCAGCAGGCAGAGATGCCCGTAGATGCTGCGGCGCCCGTGGGCGCATTCAAAGCCGGGTTTAGATAACACGCTAATCGCCAGAAATCTGTTCATGAGATTAACCGTGTGAGACACGGCTGTGAGACACACACACACACACACACACACACACACACATAGATATAAACAGGACACACAGTCCCTCTTTCACTCTCTTTTTCTCGTGCACACAAACGCACACAGACATGCATTCTCTGTCGCCCGCTAAATTTCTCCTTTTCTTCACACACACACACAAACACACACACACACAAAAATGCCTGTGTAGTTGCTAGAGCTTCTGAAGTTTCTGAAGTGAGAGCACTTGCCTTTGAATTGATAACCTGAAGCTACAGGGCATAAACAAACTGATCTGAAAGACCGTGTCAAATAAACCTCCACCCACATTGGACATTGAAAATGAAAAATGTAATGTGATACACTAGTCACATTTTTACCCCCCTTCACAACCAAGGACCATGCCGTTGCTTCACTGATTTACATGTCATGAGGGGCACCATTATTTTGGGGCAGAACCTTGGTCTAGTGCCTGCAAAAGTGCCACCTGGGACCAGTGGATAAACAAGCCCTATCTCCCCACTAACTAAGCATGGCCAACAAGAGCTAAAGGCGTGGTAAATGTGTCAAAGTGGCATGATTAAACTGTGCACCACCATGAAGGATATAAAAACACATCCATAAAAGAGTTTGCCACAAGGGCCCTCTTTATTCTCTTCCATGCTCTCTCTCTCGCTCTCGCTCTCTCTCTCTCTCTCTCGCTCTTCCTTCTTCCCTTTCTTCCATACTCGCTCCTCCAACTGGGCCAGAATCTCTTAATGCTCGAATAAATGTGTTGCCAGATACCGTAAATTCCATTTTTAATATATAATTCCCCAATGCTGGCCTCTTCAGCTCCAGCTCAACAGACCTACATTTTTGTGTTTCCATGGTAGCTGCAGTCCCCCGAAATTCCGCTCTTTAAGCACAGGGCAATGTTTCTCTCTCTCTCTCTCTGTCGCTCTCTCTTTCTTTTCTTATTTTTTCTTTTGCCTGGGTACCCAAATGTTCCTCACTGGATCACAACCTCAATATCTCCTGCGCCTTTAATGTTCTCCAATGGAGATTTCCCCTAGCAGTCTGCTCTGTAAACTGCTGAGGTTTTAACTCAAATTATTTAGGAACATATGCAGGCCTGTTATTGAAAATGTGTTTTTTTCTTTTGCCCTAAAAATGTCTCTCGTTCGCTCCCGAGGCGAAACACGGTGTATTGCAGCGCACCCAAATTGAAGTGCTTGCACCAAACAGGCCACCGTCTTCCACAGGAGAGTACCAGCTTAATGAGTTTAGCGCCTTGTGCACAGGCAAAGATTAGACATGGTGTTCTCTTTCTTTTTTTTCATTTTTTTTTTCCTCCAGTGCTAAAAGTATCCAAGTGTAGCAAACTCACTCTCCCCAACAACTGGCCCTTTGAACAACTTTGCAATTTAGGGGCCTATTATAATGGGTGAAGTAGCACAGTGCTTATCGCTAATAAAGAGGGAGGATGCATAAAGGGAAATAGCCCTTGGCACATTGGCAAAACGACCGCCCAAGGCTGGTGTAGCCAATGGAAGTCTGGCAGGAGGCCAGCTCTCCAACGGCCGGGCCCTTTAAAAACCTAATCTATGGTCCTCCGGTCAATACAAGCAAGGTATCCGATGGAGCTCAAATCCGATAAAACTGCGGCCAGTACAGGGGCCAAAGAAGAGATGGTCCATTGGAGTGCAGTAATTAACAACTGTCGGCGGGAGACGAAAGCAGTTCGGCTCAAACGTTAAGCATTAACTTTTGCTTACTAAGTCGGAGCTATTGGCAGTGGAAATTGCAGCAAATTTACTGCCAGTGTGTGTATCGGTGAAAGAGAGAATGGCTGGGCTTTGGGGGCTTTGGATTGTCATTCTGATTATTAGTGTTTTTGTCGTCTAATTGAATGCCATGAGACGAACGATCCAAATTTCTCCCGGATGACTCTGCGTGAAGCCCGCAGAAAGACAGACATGACCGAAAAAAAAACAAAGAATAAAACAAGAAACCACAGGAGTGAGAATTTTCCTAAACCCGTCTCTCTGAACAAGCGGCGAATTTGTTTAAAGTATCGTATAATGATCACCCCTTTTGCCAGCTGGAGGAAAAACATAAGGAAGTGTGATCTAATGAGATGTAATTAAACAAATGAAATCTTTGCAGGCCATCAGCACGGCCAAAGGCTTGCCACCCATGCTGTACTTCAGAGAGAGGTCGCTCTTTAAAAACTACTAATTAGATATCTAGAGGATTGCCATCGGAACGGTCCTCAAGAGAGGGTTTTGTTTTACTTCTAAAACTACTTCCCAAAGTATGCATATTTTCACCTTACTTTAGTTCATTTAACTAATTTATTAGTTTTAAAACTTATCACTTCATTAAAAAGATGCATTATGCAACTTCTTCGACAGACTTTCATTATCGATGATGAACTAGGTCACGCGGAGGTCACATCTCTATTCTTCATTCTAGGACGTTGAGTTCTCTACAGTGTAATTATTCAAAGACATAGAGAGAGAGCAGAAAAAAGAGGGCAGAGGAACTCCTTTTGTGAGAGAAGACAACTCACGTATGTTCTCCGTGTTCTCCTGGACGATGTCGGTCTTGAGCAGGTTGTCCGCCAGCACGAAGGCCCCCTGCTCCACGGTGTCCAGCAGCATGGTGGCCGCCCTCAGCTGTTCCCCAGCCGACAGCTCCCTCCACACCGACTGGGCCTGAGGCTGCAGCAGGTTGTTCGCCGTCTCCACCATGGCCTGCACGGGAGAGTGCAATAATTAACAGTGATGCTAATGTAGCATAACGCTACAACTAATGCTAACAACAGGACTTACTAGCGCTAGCACTAATGAGCTCTGGTGCTAGCACTAGTTAGCAAATAAAGGCATATTTTAAGCACATGTTAGACACCGTTTTGGCTGAAGGGCATGACGTGCAGTGGAATGGCATGGTAGGATATCAACATTCTCCAGATGGGAAAGGATGCAAGGATACCAAGGGACTGATATGTACAACATGCCACAGAGGTATAATATAGCACAGTACTTACCCTGGGCACAGACCAGGCCTAGGTTTCTAAATCCATTGCACAGAATATCAGAAATGATCATTGTGAGTCAACCATTTTAGAGCATAAAACAGGTGTAACACTCTTCTTGAATGTTTTTTCTCAAAGCAGTGAACACAGTATCCCTAATTGCAGAAGTGCTGTGTCCCTGCTATACCATAGCTTTTTAAGGACTACAATTACAGGACTCTCATGCACAAACACACACACACACCGACTGGACAGTGACCTTAGATTTAAAAGCAGACTAGAAACCTCTGTTAAGACAGAAATGTGCTGTACTGCTCTGTGTGTGTGTGTGTGTGTGTGTGTGTGTGTGTGTGTGTGTGTGTGTGTGTGTGTTTCTAATTCTTCAATGGCTGCCATGGCCTTCCCAGACAAAATCAAATCCACAGAAACCACTTCCTATTCCAGGACGTCCGTTCTTCACTGAGGCATACCCCACAGGCTGGCTACAATTAAGTATGCTGCCACACACAGACATACACACTCTCACACACACACCCCCCCACGCACACACACTCTCACACAGACACACGCGCACACACACTCTCACACACACACACCCGTGCACACACTCTCACACTCACACACACACACACACACACACACACACACACACACACACACACAGAAATAATCATATCCAAATTAGGGGCCAATGGTTCTACAAAAGTATTTTCTTGTTGGACACTTGAATTACAAGTCTCCGAAGAGCTGCTCATTGCCTATTAATATTGTTTAACCTCTATTATCCCACCCCTGTCCTGCCATGCACGGTCCAATAAGGGAATACAGAGAAAGAGAGCAATTAAACATTCATAATGCCAATGGCGTGCCATCTGAGGAGAATACTAATTGGAGGCACGATTTGTTTGATTGGAAAGATTCAGAAGGCGCAAAGACGCAGAATGGAGGCAAACGGCAACATCCAATTAGCAAAAACATTAATTTCCACTTTCTTTCACTTTAAATCTCGGTGCGGAGAACTTACAAAAAAAGTCCGGTGGGTTGCATCACTGTACGTGATATTTGATATTTTGATCAGATCAAAGTGCTTTCCAACACATGTGAGAACACATGGTAACCCAGGGTAACTTGGCTGAGCACATTTACATCAAAAAACACTTCAGGCTGCTCATCACCTCACAGGATCTGCACGGCAACATCACGGCGAGCATCTACGGTTGCTAAGGAGTGCTTGGGTCCATAGGAGTCAGGAGAGCGAGAGTGTGTGAGGTTTCTATTGCTTATCTCCACACAGCGAGGCACGGGGGCTCCTCGGGCGGAGGAGATAAAAGCCCCACAGAGTCAGCGGGGGTATTCGGAAGAGGGCCCTGACTCTAACTGATGCAGCCTTCAACTACGCTGAGGGGCAGATGGTAATTGTGTGCCGCTTCTTGACTGCGCTTCTAAAATATCAAAGAGTGGCAGCTGGCCACGTCTCCTGCATAACGGCCGCAGCGCTCCGCTCGTGAGAGAGAGACGGCCGGCCTTTTCATGTGCGGCCAGGGATGAAACCTCCGCCGCTGCCACAGCCGCAGCCACACCACCGCCACAGCCGCCGCAGCCGCCGCAGCCGCCGCCGCGCAGCAGCCTTTTGATGTGATTATTCATCAGCTGCCTCCCACTTCTCCAGCTACACCTCTGACATGAACATGAAGCAAGCTGCAGCTGGAGCTCTCTTCATTAGCCCGCCGCTGGCTTGGCCCATTCTGGTTTGCAGATTACGATAATAAGACAGTGCAGAGGGAGAGAGAGAGAGAGAGAAAGGGAGAGAGTGTGTGTGTGGGGGAGAGAGTGTGTGTGTGGGGGGAGAGAGTGTGTGTCGGGGAGAGAGTGTGTGTGTGGGGGGGAGGCAGTAGTGGGTCAGGTACTGTGTCAGAGGGATAAGAGGGCACAGCTGCAGAACTGCCCCCACTGTCTAGCTGCCATTCAGCAAGCCACGGGCTAAACAGGTTATGACTATCAACAAACTCTGCAACTGCCCTCGGACCACTGATCAGCCTGCTATTCATTCATTCATTCATTCATTCATTCATTCATTCATTCATTTGTCTATGCTGATAGACTATATGCTTGTGTTTGTCCAATAAATCTCCAGAAAAAGGCAATGATTTTGATAGGCCTCTACATGTATTGTTGGTAATGTGGGTAATCTGGGACGCTAGCAAACTTAGTAGCGACCGCTGTAAAAATGTACGAGAAGATAGTGTTTTGTTCCTTAAACGAGAAGCTAACTCAAGAGTTAAGCTCTGAATTAATTGTTCTGTATGTACAAACAAATGCGTACAAAAATGGACAAATAGATAAACCCCTGGAGTCTGCAGAGGAAAGAGATGAGGAAATGTGCAGAAACCAGACGGGTTTGTCTTTCCACCATGACTAAAACACAGCCTGATCAACAGCACTCCTCCATCAAGCAGCGCTGAAAGACCTAGTGGTTATTGCAGCTGACCAAAATGAGAACAGCAGGATTACACAAACTCATCAAACCACACTGGGTAGAACCACACTGGAGAACCACACTGGAGAACCACACTGGGGGGAACCACACTGGAGAACCACACTGGAGGGAACCACACTGGGTAGAACCACACTGGGTAGAACCACACTGGAGAACCGCACTGGAGGGAACCACACTGGGTAGAACCACACTGGGTAGAACCACACTGGAGAACCACACTGGAGGGAACCACACTGGAGGGAACCTCACTGAAGGGAACCACACTGGAGCCTCCGCCGCAGCTTGACATCAACATCACCGCCGCCATCGCCATGGATACCCCTTAGCCAGCCAGGCAAAACAATACTCAAGCCACGATGAACTGAATGTAACAAGGCACAGGATTTAATTTGAAACTATTTCGTGATTAATTTGCTTTCGCGCAAATGCTCGAATTTGTTCAAGGAGCCACTCAAGCTAATTATGTCCCCCACTTTACTTGGAAACAACACAACAAGGACATTTGTCTTTTAGACAAATATAGCATGAGTGGTCTCCCTCACAATATCCTATTATGTCAGGCATCTGTAAGATGTGATAACCTTGCAAACTATGAAGTGGAGTATGGTACTTAAGTACTTATGAAGTATAGTACTTCAACAAAAGTTATTAGAGTTTAAGTAAGTATTTAGTAATCAATATATAAAGTGCCTTTGAAAGAATTCTCACTAGCATTACAGCACGTAGCATCTAAATGAA